>NC_081825.1:96712500-96956948 GCF_030867095.1 Alligator mississippiensis
AAACTTGTCTATTGACTATGTATTTGAAACTCACAGCATAGTAGGACAGTCCAAAAGGATAATGCAACATTAATACATGGATTAGTGCCATATTACAAATAATCCTGACATTTAGCTCTGTACATCACATTGTTATACTAATCTATTTTTAAGTGAATTTTATTCAGGGTAACTTTGTTGTGGTATTTAAACACATTTACATTTTTTTATTGTTGAATATTGTATCTTACTACAATAAAAAACATAAATGTGTTTAAGATGGGGGTTGTCAACTGGGGGTACGCATACCCCTGGGGGTACTTGGACCAGTCTTAAGGGGTACACACGGGCAGGTGGGGATAGAGCGTCGCCACCTCCCAGGAGCAGGGCCAGGGCGGGTAAGCTCATACACTGCCACACCCCAGCCCGGTGAGCTTCCCCACCCCACTCCTCCTCCTGGGAGGTGGCAGCACTCTGTCCCCACCTTCCCACTCAGCATTTGGCCATGCACCATCCCCCTCCCCTCCCACTTCAGTGGACGTGTCTACATGAGACATTTACTGTGGACTTGACTAATTAGCTCTGTGGTAAACATCTTGGCATCTACACATGCGCCCCTATTAGGCCAGAGTAAACTAAATAACTCTGCAGCAGGATAGTATTTCTAAATACAAGTACTATCCTGCTGCAGAGTGGGTTTGTTGGGGTTTTTTGGTTGGTTTTTTCTTTTTGTTTTTTCCTTACAGCAGCACATGTGTAGACACAGCCTCTGCTGGCTAGCCCTGCACTGGAGCACCTTTGTGCCCCAGCCAACCCCTCCACAGCACCTTAATCCAGGGCTGGCAGGCTGACCTCTGGGGCCCCCTCTCAGCCAGGGCTGCTCTGACACACTGTGCTGTGGTCTATGGCACATGTTCAAATGGCACACCCAGGAGCAATAAACCATGAAGCAATAAAGCTACCCCATCCGGGGTAGCTTGCCATGTGCCAGCGCTCATAGGGCACAAGCATTCCCAGGAGACAACTAGCAGCAGCACAAGGTGCGCCACCTCTAGTTGTTCTCAGGGAGCCAAACATCCACACACATCTGGATGTGGCCATTATGACAGATCCATACCAATCAAGCAATACCTAGCTTCCAAATCCTTTATAAAGCTTCAGATTGACAGGGCAGTGCATGTTGTGGATCCCTTGGTTCTAAAATCCCAAGGGAATGGGTATGTTTTCTTTTGCTGGTTAGGCCAGAAATACCACTGTTTGCAATGCCACAGTAGAAATCAGGAAATACAAATTAGGAAAGAGCTTTGCCTGAAAGAGGAATGAGGAATTTAAGTTTTCAAACATTAAAGTGGGGCTCAATTCAAATTCTGGAACGAAGGTTTTCAATCAGCTTATATTTTATGTACCTCAGTTATCACATACCTTGTCATGGGGTTAGGTTCCCAGAAGAACGGTTATACTTTTAGTGGCATGAGTTACATTCCTGGCCCATGATCTTTTCTAGTTTATCAGTGCAGGTTCCATCATAATACAGACCCATATGAAAACATTACAAGGACATTTAATTCCTTCAGCACAACACCTCTTTTGCACAATTCAACTGAGTCCAATTTAAACTATGACCACAATACCTAACAAAGGCAACTACTATTTCACATAATGGCAAAAGCTTCTTCATAAATATTCCTAAATTACCCTTTAGCACAAAACTTTTTTTAATAATGCAAATTATTTCCTTAAAATTTGGTTTGAAATGGCTACTAGATTTTAATTTTGAACTAAATACACCTCTCCTGTGCCTTCAGAATTTTCTTCGTGCATTAATTACTAGTTAGTAGAGTCCTAACCATAAACTAAATGTTTACTTTTTTGAAGGTACATGTTGTAGAATTTCTCATTATTACAGTACTAACCTTGCTGTTTTGAAAATGAAGACAAAGAATTATCAGGCTTCAGGACAGGGGCGAAGAAAAAGCACCAGCAGTCACCAAGCTCACAATAAAAAAAAAAAAAGCCACTAGCTTGGCAAAAAAACCAATTTCTTACAGCTATTATTTCCACAATACATATTTAAGATTTGTAATGCCTTTACAAAAACATAGGAACAATGACATTTTAACTGCAAGAGTCACAGTACCTATAGATTCAAAGTTGACAATAGCTCATCAAAGAAACATTAGAGCAAGCACTACTAACCTCTGCAACAAAACAGATCCTGATCCCTAAAGCTGGGCTGAGGGATTGATTTCCATACTTAAAAAGACATAGGTGTGTAGAAAGAAAGTTCTGGCATTTGTGTAGCTGTGTAAAGATATAGGCTACATTTAAACTGAAAGAATACATTACAACGCACTTCCCCATTTCTGAATGTTCACAGTTACAAATCCCAATAACATATAACAGAAGTAAAGGTTGTATAAGAACATGGCTATAACAGAACACAACAGATTCTTAACTCCCAAAAAGCAAAGGTTGAGCATAAAGTGAGAAATGGTCACTCAAACCACCAAGCTGAGTGCAAACCACATAAAAAGACAGCTATTTCAACTTGGCCAAGAATTAATTTATTTTGCAGATGCACACACGGGCAGTGCAGACAGAAGTTACAGAAGACGCTCCGTTTTAAAATGTCTTCAATTCATCCCTCATGCAATGAGGGTTCAGATGTTCACCCAACTGGTCATTTTTTAAGCTGTCTGAAGCCACACACTTGTGTTTTGTCATGCTTATAGACTGCTTTCTGTGGCCAGACTGGGCAAAAATTGTCATTTCTGTCTGTGCCCTGCAGTTGCAATTGTTCCCACTAATAGTAAGGCTGGGTTCAGCCTAATGTCATTCAGGAGACCTTCTTTAGTGGGCCAGTGAAATTAAGGCTGCTGTGTAATGATTTCACTACTAGAGCCTCATGACAAGGGCATTCCTGGAGGTTTGTTTGAAACTATAAACTATCAGGACTATCTTTTGCACCTCCGTTTGGTAGGTTCTGGGCTAAGTAGAAAAGTATGCTACACAACCCCTTCCACAAATCCTCTGAGCAAGGTTTAAAATGAAGCAATAAGAACCAATGTAAGAGCCATTTATCAGTCAGATAAAGATCAACTAGAGTAGTTAAGGGCCTAAGACGAAGTTGATGGTGCAGTTTGTCCTTATCTGACTTTTAAAGGATTGCTATGGAGGCCTTTATGGCTATTATAAAACTGAATTTTTAAGAAGTTTGGAGTGGTTTTCTTTCAGATCTAAGAAGTTCAGCTGCTGTTTTTTAACTCCTGAGTTCTGCTTTTTTTTTTAACTTAGGAAAAGATGAAACTATTGATTGTTCAAAAGAAGTTGCTAGGAGCCATTTAGCAATATCATTGCTGCCGATTTTTGGAGACCAGCCCTATAGAAAAAAAAGTGATCTGAGGGTAAAGTGAGTCCAAGCTGTAAAATTTGCACCAAACCAAGACCTAAACTTTCCAAAAGGTAGAGTAGTTTAGATCTGAGTTTTGGATAGTAACATATCATTGTCTCTGTTAGTATTAAAATTAGCATTTTTCCCTCTGGAAAATGTTGGCTTTTTAACAAGAAGAAAAGTTGAAAATATCACTGAGAACTAAACATTACTATTCAGGGATGCTGCCATGGTGCCACAGGGAAGCAACAGTTCAGGTGCTGAGAAACATCCAAAACGTTGAAAAAAAAAATTAAAATTCTTGAACCATGAACTATGGCTACCCTACATAAGCCTAGGAAACAGCCAAAATGATCTACAACTCTTGACAGAAAAGTACTCTGATACAAAGCTACATTGGGTTGGAAGGGACAGGGGCCAGGCCATAATTACGCCACTGCTATTATCTGTAGATGCTGCAGTTTGAGGATCCAAACTTCAAATCCTGTAGTAATCTCTGGCACATTCCTGAGATCATATTACTCAGTGGCAGAACGTATTGCTATGCACGCATTCAGCAAAACAGTATTTCCCATTGACTTCCTACTCACAGTCTGCACTCTACAGCAGTAGTTCCCAACCTTTTTTATATGTGAACCAGCACGGGAGTGGGACAGGGGCTGCCCCACCACCCAGCTTTAACCCTGCATGTGACTGCTGGTGGCAGAAGCCACTTGCCTGGGCAGACAGACAGGGTCCAAGCAGGGGCTTGTGCCATGGACTGGCAGCCAACAGAGTTCGCGGCCCAGTACCAGGCCATGGCCTGATGGTTGGGAACCTCTGCTCTACAATAGTCAGCTTCCAAAAGGCTTCCAAAATACTACTCTTTTCTCTACTGTGATAAGCAGGGATCCTGGATTTCTCTGATTAAAAAAAAATAAAAATCACAAATTCTCTGATAAAACCCCCCAAATCTGTGATTAAAATGAAACACTGCGACATACATACATACATACATACATGTAAACACACGCACATACACACACACACACATATCAATTGATACAATGTTTTATTGCTATGTAACAGACTACCAATGTGGGCTCACCAGATTGGCTTGAGATACCCTGGGCTAGAAACAGTGCCAGTGAACTCTGAGCAACCCCAAGGGTGGAGCTGGGGAGCCCTGCCCTGCGGAAGAGGAGAAGCCAATCAAAAGAAGGGGTTTTCAATCCCCTCATTCGCATGGAAGGGGGATGGCCACCCTGAGCCCTGGTTGGCTGGTTTGCAAGCCAGGGAGGGACTGCCAGAGGGGATAAAAGCAGCAGCCGAACTGGCGTGGGGGCTGCTGACAGTGACTCCGGGGAATGATGCAGGAGGCCTAAGAAGAGCTGGGGTGAGCTGAGGAAGCAGAGAGACCCCTCTGAAGAGCCTCAAAGGCTTTGGGAGAAGAAGGCAGAGACAGTTGGCCGTGCCTCCAGCCCTGCAGCAGAGAGGGAGCAGCGGCCAGGGCTTGGGGCAGAGAGCTGGTGCCCCAAGGCCCCATTGCAGTGTGCTGGATGTGTCAGGTGCCCTGGAGGCTAGGGGTGGCAGTCAGCCCCCCACTCCACTGCAGAGAAGAAGCAGTGGCCAGGAGCACAGGCAGCATCCTTATCTGAAGCAGGGAGCTGGGCCGGTGAGTTGAGGAAACCCCTTACCTTCCCTGGGGAAGCAGGACACCAGCAGGCAAGGCACTGGGATCCTGAGGAGCAGCAGAGCACCATGATGAGGGTCCCCAGGAGCTGAGGGTTCAGGTTGGCGCTCTGCGGGGATTGACGAGCTGTGAGGCGTGTGGGACTAGTCATCTGGAGCAGAGATTTAGAGCAATGACCCCCTGGGAGCTGCCTGTGCTGCTGACCCTCTGCCACTGACTGCCCCAGAGGGGACTCAGTCTTGTCCCTTATTCTGCAGCTGATTGTCATTGGATGGAGTCCCTGAGCTTTGTTCTTGGGTCATGCCAATTGCTGCAGGACCCTACTTTGTTGCTTGTTGCTTGCCTTTTTGGTTGCTACAGAGGGTCACCCTTCAGCCTCTTTGGGGGGTTGGGGTTTGATACAATTTGATTGCTGCAGACCAGAAGAGCTTAACCTGTTGCAGTCTGCCGCTTATTAAGAAGCCTGTTGGAGCTGCAGGGTGTGACCACCTTGCTTCCTGGTAGTAGCATCTCAGCAGTGGTTGAAAGCTGCCAGTTGGCCTACCTGTGGTTCTTGAGTCAAGGGTTGACTAATGCATTCTGGTTTGTTTTGTGATTCTGGCTATGCCATTTAAGTTCACTTGTAAATAACCTTTCCTGTTATTCCTGTTTTGTAGATAAAGTGTAAATAGTTAAATCAGTTAAGTGTTAGACCTTCTTGGGACCACAGGCTGCTCTGTGGGGAGCAGAGGCTGGCTGGAAAGTAAATTGGTGCTGGCCGGAAGCCCTGTCCTACTCTCACCACACCATCCCTGATATTGGGCAGAGGTGGCAACTATTGGGCTGCTACCTGGGTTACAGATATTTACAATTTTAAAGCAATTTGAAAGCCTACCACTGCCTCAATCTCTATAATAAAATAAATTCTAAAAACCTATAAATTTTGGTATCTGCTCTTAGGTTTTATATCATGAAAGATTAGCTCACAGAATGCAAGTCCAGGCTCCTCACTTCCAAGCCACAGCCCCCTGGCCCTGTTGGTGCCCCCCACAGCCTACCAGCCCTGCTGGTGCCACTTGCCCTTCACTCACAACCCCTGCCCCCCCCCCCAGACCTGCCAGAGGGAACCCCCAGCTGCCAGGGCTATGGGGTCAGGGACCTGGGTCCACAGCTCCCTTCCTCCTGCAGCAGTGCCCAAGCCCCAATTACCATCTGTAGGAGGCGGCAGCTGCTGCAGCATAGCGGAACTGAGCTCCTCCTCCCCTGCAGGTGACACATCCAGAGCAAAGTCCCTGAGGGTGCAGGTGCAGGGTGCCCACTGTAGGCTTGTGAAGCAGGGGGAGTTGGCTCCCTGCTGCTTCACACACTCCCGGGGTGGCAGGGTGGACCCATACCCCCCAGATCTGTACACATAGCAAGGACGGGGGTGGGGATGGGCTGCCCACTGTGGGCTTGGGTTCCCTACCCTGCTGCCCTCCCCCAGGTTCTCTGCAGCCCAGCGGTTGGGACCCAGCATGGCAGGGCAAAGCAGGGCTGGGGAAGTGCCTTGCTCTCCAGGCTGCCTGTTAGCCATGTGCATATACATTAGGGCTGTACGAAACACCATCATTTTGTTTCGACGTCCATTTCACCATTTCAGAAGGACAGTGTTTTGTTTTGTTGTTTCATTTAGTTTTGAAGCATTGTCTGTTTTGTTTTGTTGAAACTGTTTCACTGTTTCGATGAGTTTCAACATTTTGCCCAAAGGCTATAATGGGAAATCATGAAAACACCTAAAACTGTCATTTTTTGCCTGATTTGGATGAAAATTGCAGGGATGATAGCCCCTTCTAAGGGCATGAAGTTTCAAGGAGATAGGTGCAGAGGTTTCTGGGAAACTGCACCTCAAAGTGGTCAAACCAAAACTCCTGACACTTGCTGGCAGCAGCAGTCTCCTCTCATCCAGCATGCAGATCTGGGGGCTCGCACCCCCGGGAGGAGTCTGGCACAGCCCGGCAGCCATCCCGGGGGTGTGAGTCCCCGGATCTGTACCCCAGATGAGAAGAGGCTGCTGCTGCCACCTGGGACCGGCGCTGGGCACAGCCCGCACCTGGCACCAGAGAAGATTGCTGCTGCCACCTGAGCCTCCTCTCCGGCCCAAATCCGGGGGCTTACACCCCTGGGAGAAGTGTGACACAGGCCAGCAGCATTCCTGGGGGTGTAAGCCCCCAGATCTGTGCCCCAATGAGAGGAAGCAGCCTGCTTGTCCCACCTGGGACTAGCACCCCCTGCTAGCCTCCTTGCTTGGCTACAGCCCCCTGTGCACCCACTGCCCACCTCCAGCCACCCTATGTGGCCCCCACCTGGTCGCAACCCCCCGTGCACTCCCTGCCGCAGCCCCCCCATGCACTCCCCGCCGCAGCCCCCCCATGCACTCCCCGCCCAGCTGCAGCACCCCCACATGCCCCCTGCCTGGCTCCAGCCCAACAGCTTACCAGCATCAGCAGCCATGCTCTTGGCCCCCTGCACAGTGAGGGCCAGGGCAGCTCAGCCCCAGCCACCAGGTATCCGCCACAGCATACTACTGCCATGTGCATGAGCCCTACACACCACTTCTGTGCACACAGGACCTGGGCCAATGTGACCAGCAGTCCTCATGAGCAGTGGGTAGCCCTGGGTGACAGCGTGGAGCTTCCTGAAAGCTGCATGTGGGGGCTGCAGCCAAGCAGGGAGCACACCAGGCGGGGGGGAAGAGCTGTAGCTGAGCAGAGAGGTGAGCGGGGGTGCTGGTCCCAGGTGGGACAAACGGGCTGAGATTCTTCTCACCAGGGTGTAGATCTGGGGGCTTGCACCCCGGGAGGGCTGCCAGGCTTTGCTGGACTCCTCCCAGGGGGCCAAACCCCTGGATCTGTGCCAAATGAGAGGAGGATCAGGCTGCTGCTGGAGAAGATTGCTGCTGCTGCTGTCAGTCCCAGGCGGCAGCAGCATCCTCCGGTCATCCAGTGTGCAGATCTGGGGGCACGCACACCTGGGAAGAATCCGGCACAGCCCCGCAGCTCTCCCGGGGGTGCGAGCCCCAGTTCTGCATGCCGGATGACAGGAGGCTGCTCCCAGCAGGCCACTTTGCATCCCTGGCAGGTGCCAGGAGTTGAACAAGCTAGAGAGCTGGCCTGAAGTCCCCTGTGCTGGCAAAGTTGCCAGTTGCCAAAGTTGAGTCACCAGAGCTGAAGAAGGACTTGAATGGAGGTCCTGTAGTCTCTTGCTACCGCATGAATCATGGTACTGAAAACTGTGCCTTTAAAAGCTAAGCCTCTCAGACAAAAAATGTATGTGTAGGACACTGAAAACACTTGTTGCATATAGCCATTTCGAATCAAACACAGAATAAAGGAGGCCTCATTCAGAATTGGAAAGGGGTAAGGTCCTAGAGTGGTTTCCAGATAAGATAGTAAAAATCAAGAAACCTGCATTTCTGCAGGGTGGAACTTGAGTTTACAGATGGGACAGCATGATAAATAAAGGAGTAGCAATCAAGGCATGTGACATGTAGCTTTGTGTGTTTGGTATTCCCATGAGGGGTTTAAAAAAGGAACTTGATCCTGGGTAGGTTGCCTGCACACAGGAAGTATTTGGTAATCCCTCACCTAAGAGCTTTGCTGGTTACTTGGTATGGGAGGAAGGTCTGTTTTCATCCTTGAATGCAAAATTTGGCTTAAGGATTGAGTAGTACTGGCTGCAGCTAGAATGGAGAGATCAGGCTGGGTGCAGGGGTATGGGGCCAGGCACTGACACTACTAAGAAACTTCTCAAGTGTCTGGCTGGATTATCTCATGCATGCTGGACTGATGTTCCCCCAGGTCAGACTGAATAGGACCATTTGGGGATCATTTTTTGTTTCGTCTTTATTCGTAGTTCTGGGAACAGTTCATGCTTTGGATCAGATAACCGACTCCATGTTGTTAATGCCCTTGTCTTTTCTGCTTGCCATCTTGTTGGTTTTTTATTGGAGGTTTTGTGGCTGTGGTGTGTTCCTATGGAAGCTTTTAGGCACAGGATCACCTGTGAACAGAGGGAAACCTGAATGCCTGGACTAAATGGCCAGAAAATCCCTACCAGTCCTATGACTGAGACACCTTCAGCACTAAGGAATTACTAAATACCACATGGAAGAGGGGAACAATGAAAGCCCCAAAACGTCAAACCACCGGGTTTACCTTCCCTTGACAGCAGTACTGATGACATTGCAGAGAGCCTGGCCGATGCAAGCAACAGCACAGGGTACATCAAATACTAACTGAATATTGTAAATAAATGCAGCAATTAGGTTGTCTATAATGACTGTATTTTCTTGAATATAAAACAAGGCTTTTCTCCCAATCAACAGGGAAGGAAAATGCAGGTCATCTTACATTCATATAGAAGGAAGTCTCATTAAATACATTGCACATCTCTGAACCACTGCTAAAAGAAGCATATAATAAAATATATGAAAAACCAATGATAAAGTTGATTAAATACTACCCGTGCTGAGCTTGACTACAAAAGACAACCTATAAAGAGCCACATATTTTTTTAGAAACTTTTTGTGTTCCAGGTCAAATTAGTCAAATCAGTTCTGAATCCTCTCTATTGAGCGACACTCAATCATTCAAACACCATACATGGCACTGCTACAGACAAGTCTCCCACCCAGAAGGGCTGTGCGAAGCTTCGGGTGGCGATTCAATTTGGAGGAGGTTAAGCCCGATTCGTGTGGCCAAATCTCCAAATCCAAATGAATCAGGGGACCAATGAAAAGGTCCAAATTGATTCGAAGCTCTTTGAATCTTCAAAAAAGATTTGGAGAGCTTTGATGATTCAGACAGTCCCTGGTGGCTGCAGCATGGAGCTGCAGTTGGACTCAGAGCTGGTAAGTAGGGGGCAAGGGAGTGGGGGGCCGGAGGGGAGGGGAACCATGGGGGGACCCCTGCCAGCCCCCAGCTCCTGCCTGCTCCTCCAGCACCCCCATGGCTGCTCTACCCGCCCCAGCTCCTGGCCATTTAAAGAAAAGCCCTGGTGCTCACCGGGTGTTGCCAGGCAGGGGGTGATTCCTGCTGCCCCCCAACTGCCCCATGCTGCATGGGGGGCTCTGCATGAGCCCCCCAACACCCCCCCTCACTCCCCTAGTCCCCCCATGGCTGCCCCACCTGACGCAGCTCCAGCCCTTTAAGAAAAAAACCATAAAAACTGCGGGCCTCACTGCTCCTGTAGTGGCGTCGGGGAGCTCATGCAGAGCCCCCCCATGTGGTGCAGGGCAGCGGGGATCGCCCCACTGGCAGGAACAGTGAGTTTGGGTTTTTCTCTAGTTTTTTTTTTTCCTTAAAGGGCCGGAGCCACGGCAGGCAAAGCACCCATGGGGGGACTGAGGGAGTTTGGGGGGGGGGTCAGGAGACTAATGCAGAGCTCCCCACACAGCGTGGGGCAGTGGGGGGGCAGGGGGGAGTGCCTCCCACCTGGCAGCACCCACTGAGTCAGGACTTTTTTATTCCAGATGCTAGGAGCTGGGGCGAATGGGGCAGCCATTGCCACGCTGGGGGGATGGGTCTGGCTGCTTTGCAAATTCAGAGTCTTGGCAGTAGCTGAATCTCCGAATCAGATTTGGCTGAATCAATTTGGGACAGTGATTTGAATCACTGTCCCCTGAATCATCCTAATCTGAATTCAAAGTGAATGCTAGCTGCTTTGCACAGGCCTACACCCCGCACTTTTTAGCCCAGGGCTTCAAATACTCCCCAATCCATTGGCAGACATCTTATGTACAGGCTGGGTTGGGGTGCTCCCGAGTCTCACTTGGCCTTAGCCAATGGCCACAGGAGCAAGTTAGGGAGAAGTTCCCCATTTCCATAATGTAGGTGTGTAGCCAAGAACCTTCCACTGGAAACTGGCCAGTGGGAAGCTAATTACAAGACTTGTAGGGCAGCCTGTCCACAATGCATTGGATAGGGGTGCACCCTCTGCTACACAATGCCATTTAAATCCATATGAGTCTTCATCTTAGCCTGCAAAAAGCCAAGAAGATATGCTGATAGGAACCTACCACAAGAATAGGTTAGCCATAAAAACAGGTTAGTACAGCCCATCTAAATAAGTCATGTGGTAGTGCCCAATCACTGCTAAGAGGGGCTGTACTTTTTTTCAAGTAATTGTGTGCCACTACCTTGCATACATTTTTATTTCTTCTTCACTCCCACAGCTGAGCTACACCTTTTTCTCCCGTATCCAGTGATTCCTGTTTTTTTCACCAGACTTAATTGGCTGTCAAGCATCACCAAATGGAGCCCCAAACAGTTTACCCTGAATCCTGCTGTCAGCCCCTCTCTCAGTTTATCACATATTATTAGTATGGCCCCACCCTCCATGAAGGGAAGCCAGACCAGGTTCCCCAATATCTTATTCGCATATACATTTTTGGAGGATCCCAGGACTTATGACAAGAACACCTGGTTCCAGTCATGAGTGGGGGGCCTAATTAGCACATGGATCCTTTGTAGGAGGTATTTGAAGTACACACATACCGAGCAGTGCTGAGCTGCGGGATCACCATGGCTTGAAATGCTATTTTCTGTTGGGGCCCACTCTAGTTACCCATGTTATAAATGATAAGCCTTTTGACTTTAAGCAAATATAATTTATAGCTTGCTACTCAGCTGCCTGTAGGCTAAGATCATGTGTAGCTCCTTGGCCTCTTGTGGTCTCAGATCAAGTATAGCCTATGTTTACCAGGCAAGGGAAACACCATGACTTCGGAGGTGACTTTCCTAGTTGTATCAGGGAAGACCGCTCTCCTGGCACGGGGATAGTACCTACCAAGGGAATGTATAGTAAACCTCTCACTTAGCTGCTGGAGTGGGAAGGTCTTGGCTTTAAGCCCACTTTATGGAAATAGGAGACTGCTCCCTGGCTTGCTCCTGGGGCCTTGTGGCTGAGGGCAAGCAAAACTCAGGAACATCCAAACCCTAAGTCTCTGGGTTTTGACCTGCAAGTAGGATGCCTGACAAAGGTTTTGGAAACATCTGAAGCCCTAGATGGGGGGTGGAGGGTGTTTGCCAGTAATAGGGCCACTTATGGTTCTGGGCTGACTCAGATTTGTAATTGGTTTTGGCAAATTTAGCTTGAAATACGGATTTTTTTTTTTTAAGTTTGTACTCTGAAACCCTAGAAACAGACTGAAGAGTCTGGGAAGTAGGATACCTGCTAGTGGCAATACCACACTGACTTGGAGTTCTGCTCAGTTGAAATTTGGAACTTAATTCAAACCTGATTTGGTTGTTAAAATTAATATGAAAAGAAAAAATAAAAGCATAGCTTGTATTCTCTCTCAGCAGGTAATAAAGTGCTGCTTAAAGGTGTGTTTGTGGAGTAACTGTGCTAAAACTTGAAACACATTTAAAAAAAATAAAAGTGCATAATTTCTGAGTAAATTAAATCATTGGGTACTACATGCAAATAGCTGTAGCTATGTTTGTTTCACGGTCAGTTTTTTCATATTTGTTCCTTACTTCCATGTGCTCAGGGAGAGACCAGTGTAAGCATAAGGAGAGAGGAAGGGGCTGCAAGGGAAGAAGTTGGAGAGGAGAACAGAGGGGCTACCTGACCCCCCCCCCCCCCCACAATTTATTTTACCTGCTGTAGCAGTGAGAGGTGGACAAATTTAAAGCAAACCTCCAATAATTAGTCTCGATACCTAGAAAATTATATCAAATTTATAAATTTTCCATATATAAAATATAATTATTGAGGGGTTGTCTTACAATCAGGGTCATCTTATATTCAGGTAAATATGGTGTTTGTGTAGTTTTAACGTTGTTTTCTTTAAGTGATATAATTAAGTTAGGTCTTGGAAAGGATAATGAGATATTGGAAACTAAAATTCTTAGTCCAAAGCTTGACATTGTCAGGCCAAGGGCTGAGATTCTTGTGGGTGTTATTCCTGAAATTGTTGCTATTATGCACAGTCAGCTGGAACCGAGGCATAAAATAAAAACAGAGCTCTTGAAAGCATCTTGAGCACTGAGTGATTGCTGATCACGATGCTAGGGGCAGTTCCCAGCAGTGAAACAGAAAAGTCATCATCTTTATTTTGAAGTTCTGTAGGCATTGCTGTTGAACCCAGTGCTCAAAAACAACTCAGTCTCACCAGTCAGTGTCAAAGTCATGGCTAAAAGCTGTAAAGGCATTGTACACATAACTGGTTGTTGCAGGCTGAGGGAAGGGAAATATAATAGATTTTTTGCATAACTTCATTAGCTACTGGTCTTAGTCTTTTGCCCCACTTCTCGTACCAGAACTTCTACTAATGCATCTCAAGATGCTTCCTCGATAACTTTCAACATCTCCAGCAGAATATTGACATTCAGTGTAGAGGGTATATTGGTCATTCATCTTAGTCTTTTTTAACTTCTGTGGTACAGTATTAACAGATTTCACAAGGAATTTATGAAAGTTGAAGAACTTCAATGTTCTTAGAGTCACTGAAACTCAATCCAAATTTTCCAGAAGCCATTACTTTAGGATACCATACTATGAACTCTGAGAAAAATACTTATATTTGATTAGGATGCTATATCTAAATGCAAGGCACCCCATAAAAAGTAATTAGTGCAAGTTCACAGCAACATTGCTATTTTCAGATGCAAGCCCATTGGTTCAGCTAGTGATGCCTAGTTTTTCAGTGCACATATACTCCTTATTGGGAGCGTCAGGCCATATAGCAGTTTGAATTATATTTCTCCTGCTATATCAGTTTGTATTTTTCTAAACTTAATCTTTTTGTATTATTTTTGTGCCAGTGTTTCTAATCTCTTTCTGTCTCTTTGTATTATTTCTCTGTCCTAACTGCAAACTACAGAAGAGTTATTACCGCTGTGAGACACCAGTTGTGTTGTTGTCCCCCTCCACCCCCCCACCACTCCCCCTCCAGAGTCCATCGTCTGCATTCAGAAGAGGAGGCGCTGAACAAATTTTGGATCCTAAATTAAAACTATGTTCTGTAGGATCCAAGGTGGAGCCAGACAATCTTTATGGCTAAACACTTGGAAATCAAATGTTGGTATGAGTTATGGAATCCTTAATTATTGGAAGCAGGCTCCACTCCTCAGATAACTCAGGGTAGACATAATCTAATTAAATTCTTTTTTATAGTAATTTAAAATGAGAGAACAGATAAAGGTCATGAAGCTGAAAAGAAAATAGAAGCAGTGGAGGTACATTTTACTTGGTTTTAACCACAGAAAATTGTTTGCACACTTTAGGGACTTGTAAGGTAAATATATTTTTATTAAACAGGTTAATACAGTAGAAAATAAAAATCCATTTAACTGTTCTGCCAGTTTTTGAAAGATTTTCCTTTTTCAATAAGATACTTCCAGGGCTTGCAGACCATTATTTTCAGAAATTAGTTTGGAACTAAGGGCCAAATATATAAAGACAGATGATGCCTGAGGGTGGAGAAAGGTAGCTTTGCCAATCTTCTAAGCACTTTCAAAGCATACAGACACAGGGAGGTTCCTACTGGAGTTTGCATAACTGCTGCATTGGTGCCTATTTTTCTTGGGGGGGGGGGGGGAAAATCAGTGGAAATTAGGTATTAAGTCTGCTTTTGAAAATTCAACTAGATGTCTGTCCATCTCAGAGTGCCTATATTCCTTTGAAAATCTGAGCAATTAACTGCCCAAATGCGAACTGATACTCAGTGGGTGCATCTACATGATACAACGCACAGTAGATTAATTCTACTGCACATTAGCACATCACAACAAAAGCTGTGCTAATGCTCAATGTGCAATAGAATGAGTCTATTGCACATTAAGTGTCACAAAGACACCAGTTACTGTGCATTTAGTTAGTGATGGGCAATCACTTGCAAATGAGTAAGATTGTCTTCCAGGGTTCTTAATAGTGAGTCTGCAGGTGGCTCTATAGCCCAATTCTAGATCCACATGTCTTGTCGCAATGTGGAGGACAAGTGTTTCCAGGAGGGATGGGCACTGTGTTGGATGTTCTGATGTTCTTTTCGCCTGTTCCTCTTTTTGTCTTCTGCCTGTCGACAAGCTGTTTCAAAGTATTGAGGTCCCTCCCAAAGAGCCTTCCTCCATTTTGGTTGATCCTGAGCAAGGGTCTCCCAAGTGTTGATGTTACACCTCTTTATGTTTGCCTTCAGGGTATATTTGAGGTACTTTCTTTGCTCTCTGCTACTTTGCTGACCTTTTAGCTCTGAGAAAAGATTCTCTTTGGAGGGCAGGAGTCAGCTATGCAAACAACATGACCTGTCCAGCGAAGTTGGTTTTGGATGACCATGGCTTCAGTGCTGTTGGAATCTGCTTCGGCCGAGACACTGATGTTTGTGCATCTATCCTCCCAGCTAAGCCAAAGGATCTTGCAAAGGCACTGTTGGTTCATAGATTCATAGATGCTAGGGTCGGAAGGGACCTCAATAGATCATCAAGTCTGACCCCCTGCATAGGCAGGTAAGAGTGCTGGGTCTAGATGACCCCAGCTAGATGCCTATCTAACCTCCTCTTGAAGACCCCCAGGGTAGGGGAGAGCACCACCTCCCTTGGGAGCCCGTTCCAGACCTTGGCCACTCGAACTGTGAAGAAGTTCTTCCTAATGTCCAGTCTAAATCTGCTCTCTGCTAGCTTGTGGCCATTATTTCTTGTAACCCCCAGGGGCGCCTTGGTGAGTAAAGCCTCACCAATTCCCTTCTGTGCCCCCATGATGAACTTATAGGCAGCCACAAGGTTGCCTCTCAACCTTCTCTTGCGGATGCTGAAGAGGTCCAGGTGCACCAGTTTCTCTTCATAGGGCTTGGCCTGCAAGCCCTTAACCATATGAGTGGCCCTTCTCTAGACTCTCTCCAGGTTATCCACATCCCTCTTGAAGTGCGGTGCCCAGAATTGCACGCAGTACTCCAACTGCGGTCTGACCAACGCCCGATAGAGGGGAAGTATCACCTCTTTGGATCTACTCGTCATGCATCTGCTGATGCACGATAAAGTGCCATTAGCTTTTCTGATGACTTCGTCACACTGATGACTCATGTTCATCTTGGAGTCCACTAGGACTCCAAGATCCCTTTCCGCTTCCGTGCCTCCAAGCAGGTCATTTCCTAGGCAGTAGGTATGCTGGACATTTTTCCTCCCTAGGTGCAGCACTTTGCATTTCTCCTTGTTGAATTGCATTCTGTTGTTTTCTGCCCATATGTCCAACCTGTCCAGGTCTGCTTGTAGTTGTTCCCTGCCCTCCGGCATGTCCACTTCTCCCCACAGTTTTGTGTCATCCGCAAACTTGGACAGAGTACACTTCACTCCCTTGTCCAAGTCACTGATGAAGACATTGAAGAGTATCGGTCCAAGGACCAAGCCCTGCGGGACCCCACTGCCCACACCCTTCCAGGTCGATACCAACCCATCCACTACGACTCTCTGGGTATGACCCTCTAGCCAATTCGCCACCCACCGGACTGTGTAGTCATCCAAGTCACAGCCTCTTAACTTGTTCACCAGTATGGTGAAGGCCTTCCTTCAATATTTGTACTTTTCCAAGATCAGTACTTCATATTAGAGGTGCTAAACTTAATGCACAGTAACAATGGTGCATTAATGCACATGTAGATGCACCCAGTGAAAACCAGTAGGCTTTAGGAAGCAAAAGGTGAATTATGTGCCATATATTAGGTGCCCAAGTGATTTTATTCCACCCTACTCAAGTCCCCAGCAACCAATTAGTGCAAACAGTAGATGGGTCCTCCTCTTCCTCTCTGCTTTGTGTGACTTGTCTTAATGCTAAGCTGATGGTGTGTAAGTTGACTCAGGTACCTAATACATAGACTAGGTGGCTAAATCACTTTTGAAAATAGGACATACTGCTAGAACCAATAAAGGCAGGGCTTAAATGGAATTTAGGTGCCTAATATCAGAATTGCAATCAAAAGCCTCCTGATCAGCTGCTACAAAACCCTAGCATCACCTATACTCACTAGGCATCTCAGGGCCTGACTAAAGAGTTAATTTGCTAGGTGTGGTCAAGACACTTCCCCAGGAAATAGGTGACCCCCAATGTGGGGGGGGGGGGAAGGGGAGATTGATTCAGTCAGTTGCAGGATGGCACTGAAGATCTTGAGAGGGGTGGGGATAATTTATGCCCTCTCTGTAGTGTTTCTTATTATTGGCTAGCTCTTAGGGCCTTGTTACACATTAATTCTGTGTGGTTCCTGGAGCTCTTAACCCCTGGATTGTCTGCACATTAACACCTTTAAGTGTCTTAATGCACTTGTTATGTTGCTCAAAGTTATGCCAATCCAGGGCAGGATTATCTCTGATCCACAAAACACAGCTCCTGTTCCATTATGGCATGACCAGTCCCCACAGATGTGCTACTCAATTTGAAGTCCTCCAGTATCCCAGGATACAGTGTCCCCTTGTCCACCTTCCTGTTCTGTGGGCTGTCACACCCCTGGCTGCTTAGTGGAGTGGCCCAGGAACTGGAGCCTCAACTTCTCTATTTCCTTCAGCACTCCCCTCCCCACAACCAGTCCAGAAAATGCAGCCTGGGCACCTTTCTCCACTAGCACTGAGCTTGTCTGGACATGTGGCCACTGCTGAACCCTGTGCCTCCCTCTTCCCCCCCCCCCCCGCCAAGCCCTAGGGAGCAGAGAAGAGCATGGCTGGCCCCAGCAAGCCTCCAGAACTAGCTGGGCTCTGGCAACCCCTGAGCTCCAGTCCTGTGGCTCCAGCAGCACCCTGCTCAATGCACCTGATCTACACAGCACAGAGAGAGCTGGCAGTGGCTGCTGTGGGGTGGGGGGGCTGCCTGTTGCCAGGGAAGTCATTGCTGTGGGGCAGAGTGGCTGTGGATAGATCTGGGCTGCAGGTACAGGGCTCTGTTGCTGCCTGCATGGATGCAGGAGCTGGTTGGGGGCAGACTCTGCTCTCAGCTGCAGAGTAAAGTCAACTTGGCAGTGGAGAGGGAGTTGGCTGCACCAGCTGCTGCTGCCACCGCAACCCCTGGCTCCAGTTCCAGCCCCAGCCCCGCTTCTGCCATCATCACAGCTAGTTTCCCAGGGCTGCCACCTGGGCTTCCCCCTGCCCCAGAGCCCAGGAATGTCTGTCAACTCATCCTGTGCACCAAGGATGGGTGAAGGGGGCAGGATGGAGGTAAGGCAGGGTAGGAGAAGCAAGGGAGCAGATGAGCCCCCCTCAAGCTAAAGTTGCCCTAGCACTGGGAATAGCTTGAGTGATGTGTGCTGGGAGATGCACCCAGACATGCACGACAGCGAGCCCCGAGCATATAAGTAGCAGGAGCCGACCAGGCAGCACTGTACAACCCCCTCCCAAGTCTCTCAACTTCACTCTTGAGAGACCCCACTGCCTCCCTCCCCTGCCTGCAGTCTAGAAGGCTGCTGCTGCAGTGGCAGCAGGTGAGGGATGGGCAAAGTATAGAGAATCATAGGAAAGTAGGACTGGAAGGGACTTTCCTCACCAGGCCTCTAGTAGCAAGTCACAACTGTGCAGGTGAGCAACAGTCAGAGGAGGTTTCTAGACTGCTTGGTGCAACTGCTCCAAACTCCAAGATAACATAAGCCGATCAACAATTGTGCAACTCAAAGTATAATGTGGAATAAGGCCCTTAGTCTAGGAAAGTCCATCCTCGGTGCAAGGGTTTTATGGATCCCATTCTACAACACCTAAATCTTCTCATGCACTATATAGGAGTCGAGATAGTTCTCACAGAGTTCTAGATTCCACTCCAGAGGCCAGCTATATAAAATTTAGCTGCTGCAGTGCCTAACATGCAAGTGCCAAGTTCTTTATTAACTCATGCTCTCTGGAATATTTGAAAAATTCACTCCAAATACATAGTAACTTCAAATATGCTACATGCATGAGCAACAGGTGAATGTAAATGTGTCAATGTGTCCAATATATTAAGATTTCACTGAAATCTTAGAGTGGTGGCAGAAGAGATATGTTAGAGAAGAGGAAGTGAGGAAGAAAGATCCAGCAACAAAAGTGTTACTTGAATTTTGCACATTAGAGGCAAAACTACATCTTTCTTCATCTACAAAAGGAACAGAGTCAGATGATGTAGCTGTTTATGCATGGGCAAAATACTAAATGATTGAAGTGGACACCTTCCTGAGGAAAGTGATTGAGAGATGTACATAGAGAGCATATACATTTATGAGGATTCAGGCTCCAAAAAGGATATGACAACATATACAGAGCTATCAACTTCAAACAATAAACAAATTTAATGGTCCTGCTGTAGTTTAAAAAAAATAACCTTGAGACTGCTAAAATGCTCTCTCAATAAATGCAAAAGGTTCACTTTACACTTGTGAGATGTCAGTTTTATGAATCAGACAAATCCTAAGTCTCACAGGTAAACTGAAACTTGAGAATAATGTACGCGTCTACAGCATTCTTAAATTTAAAATGATTTAAAGTGATTTAGAGTGTTGCAAGTGGTTGTATACATTTTGCAGAGCAAGAACAAACTAAGCTTGGGATGGGGGTGAATGAAAAACTTTTTAATTACTTGTCTGGAAAACTCACAGCATGCTAGGATCTGTAAATATAGAATAAGTCACTTTCCCTCTCAGAAGATAGGGCTCTACAACCAGTCACAGAGCGATTACACAACTGTATGCAGATTCTCTTCTTAATTAAGCCAGCTGCTGCCATGCCACTTTATTCTGGGGTTTGGGACTTGTGTCTATGCATCAGACTGCTGGAAAAGTAGGTATTGACACTGTTCCTTGTGGGCAGGCAGAAACCCACTGACAGTAAGAGGAATGTGTAGGCAGAGAAGGTATCTGTGGAGAACGGGATCAGGATCACATAAGGGTATTTCTATTTCTTTCAAGCTACCACTTCTAATAAAGTGATAAAAGGGAATGTTTTCTCATTGTCCAAATGTAATGTACTGATAGTATTTTGCATCAGTAAACTTTAGAAGCATATAAATAACAAACCATTACAGTGACAATGCTGAATTTCTCTGTTTATAGAAAACTGGCACTTCATAAATATTGAAGTATGCTGTTAGCTACAAACAGCAACAGATAGATGCCTTTCCCCCCCTGAAGATAGAGATACAGTAACTATCACTGGAATGATTCATTATTTATAGACTTTTGAATTTTAAGCCACAGGACTGTAGTACAGTTTTATGCATTAAAATTCAAAAAAAGAAAAATATCTACTTGTTAGCCCTTTGATGAATATGCCCCAGGAAGAGAGAAGTTGTAACTGCTTCTGACAAATGTCTTTGCAATATAGCGATATTTGTCACTTTATTGTCAATACAATTATTTTTTAAAATGTGCCCTAATACCTCCAACTAATTACAATGTAGCTTCACTACAGTTAAAACTTAAGGGGGGTCCTGTCACAGCAGGAGGTTGCAATTATGTATCTCCAATTTGTGAGTTTTACTATTGAGAGTATATATACACTTTCTCTCTCCTTCTCTCTGCACGTGTGTACGTGCGAGATGATATATTGATTTTAAATTAAAAAAATATATATATAAATAAATCACTAGATATGTAATGTTTGAGCTGTCCTTTAAAGGCAGATGCTTGGTCTGCATTATAAGTTGTTAATGATGATAATAATAAATTATGTTCTTTCTACTTCATTTTAAGTAAAAAACAGTCTTCTGGCTAAAAAAAAAGTACAAAAAATAATCTAGCTAAGAAACTCAAAATGAAAAAGGTACTGTAGCATTCTTGGAAAAATCATAGAATAACAGAGAAGTAGAGCTGGAAGGGACCTCTGGAGGGCCCCCCCACGTATTCTAACCCACTGCCCGAGAAAGATTTAAAAAGGATTTGTATGGGATGATTTGGATAAGGATGATCCCATTACTAGAACTACAAAAAGCAACATTGTTACAAAGAAAATAAACCCCGACACATGCAGCAACAGAAGAGGAAAAAATTCCTTCCCAGTACCCTGCTGCAACCATCAACAGAAAGCACGTGAAATACCCATAGCATAGGCATAGCTACTCCTAAATCATCCCTGACTGATGCTTGTCCGCTCTCTGCTTGAACACTTCCAATGATGGAGATTCCACAATTTCCCTAGGTAGTCTGTCCCATTGCCTAACTGTTCCACCAGTGAAGGTGTCTTTCCTGATATCCAGTCTAAACCTACTTTACTGCAACTTCAAGCCATTGGTCTGCATCCTGCTCTCCACAGGAAGACAGAAAGGGCATTCCACCCTTTCTTTATAGCAGCCCTTCAGATATATGAAGACAGCTATAGTGTCCCCTCTTAATTGCCTCTTCTGCAAGCTGAACATGCCTGTTTCCATCAACCTCTATTCTTATGTATAAGGACTAGGGAGTAATAGGTTAAGGAAGGTCACCCGACACTTAGGCAAAGTCCAGGGATCCGGTTTCCAGAAAACCGGGGCCAAAAGTCAAAGACCAAGTTACCAGATCCAAGGGGATTTTCCAACAAGCCAGAGTCTAGAAACAGGGCCAAGCAGGGTCAGGAGTCAGATGATCAAGAGTACAGGATCCAGAAAGGCTTACCACAGCAAACCTGCCACAGGTAAAACTAAGTGGAGCAGCTGGTCTACCCGGCAGCCAGTCAGGAGGCCGTAACAGTGGCCAGCTGGATCATTAGCTGAGGTAGGGCTGCCAGTCAGAGCCCCATGCAGGTGTGGCCAACTAGGCAATTAGCCCATACTGGGCTGCCTGTTAGGGCCCCTGACAGTATGGCTTGTTTTCCAAGCCCTTTATTATTTTTGCCAGCCACCTCTGGATCCTTTGTAGCTTCTCCACGTCCTTTTTAAAATTTGGTGCCAAAAACTGCATGCAGTACTCCAGTTGAAGTCTAATCAGCGCCAAGTAAAGAGGCATTATCACCTCCTGGGTTTTAGACTTAATGCTCCGACTGATGCAGCCTAAAATCCCATTCACCTTTTCTACAGCTGCATCACAATGCAGACTCATACTGAGTGTCTTCCACCAAGACTCCTAGGTCCTTCTCTGCGACAACTGCCTTCTCACACTGCTGCCTGGGGCTCTGACTGGCAGCCCTACCCCGAGCTAATGATCCAGCTAGCCCCTAGTTTTGTTGTTGAAGGAGATTAAGTTTGTTTGGCACAATTTGTTCATAGTAAATTCATACTGGCTGCTCATGATCAGCCTTTCCTTCTCCAAATGCTTGCAAATGGACTTCCTTAAGATATGCTCCAGTAACTTCCCAGGTACTGAAGTGAGGTGAGCCAGTTTATAGTTCCCCAGGTCCTCCATTTTGCCTTTTTAAAAAAGGGCATTTTTCCAGTCCTTTAGTACCTTGCCTGTCTCCCATGATTTTGTAAATCTTATTGCCAAGGATGCTGAGATCTCCTCTTCCAGTTCCTTCAGTACCCTGGGATAAAGTTCATTAGGCCTTGCTGACTTGAAATCATTTGGATCCATCCAAAGCTCTCTGACTGTTTGCAATCTCATTCCTCAGCGTGTCCCCTTCCTCCAAACAATCTGTATTAACTGTCTGGTTAAAGGAGGGGTGGGGGGTGAAGACTGAGACAGAATGGCTGTTGAGCAGCTCTTCCTTCTTTGTATCTTCTTTTAAGAGCTCACCCTCACTATTTAACAGTGGATCCACAGGTTCCTTGGCCTTTCCTTCTGACCAATGTATTTATAGAACCTCTTCCTGTTGTCTTTAACTTCCCTTGCCAGGTGAAACATTTTTTAAAAAAACGTTGCCTTCCTGATTTTGTCGCTGCAAGTTCTTGCTATTTTCTGATATGATTCCTTGGTGACTTGCCCATCTTTCCATTGCTTGTATGTTTTTCTTATGCAGTTGAGGTATCCCAGAAGCTCCTTATGCAGCCACACTGGTTTGATTACTATTCCTTTTGTTTTCATCATGTCAGGATAGCTTTTGTTGGGCTTCCAATACCATGTCCTTTCCATCCAGGAAGAGCACACACCAACTGCAGAAACTTCCTCAGCCTGACAAAGTGTCTTTAAACCCAAAAGCTTACTTAAAATTTTTTCCAACTATTTAAGTTGGTCTAATAAAAGATATCAGATTCACCCCAAAAACCTTGTCTGCCTATGTCCTTTACAAGCTTCCAGCCCTCCTGGGTACCTTTATCCTTTCATCTGTCCTAGTAGGCATGGATGGCACCATGCCTTCTGTCTCCTTGAGTCAAATGAAATCTGCCATTTTGAAATCCATTGTCTTTGTTCTGCTAACCTAATGTGCTTTCCCTATCATGGATCATGAATTCTATCCTATTGTGATAGTTTCCTCCCAAGCTTCCCATCATTTTCACATCCTCCACCAGTTCTTCCATATTCAGAACAAGATCTAAGACAGATGCTTTTCTAGTTGTATCCTCAACCTTCTGGAACAGAAAATTGTCCTCCACACAAGCTGGGAACTTGCTTGACATTTTATATTTGGCTGTATTATTCTTCCAGAAGATGTCCAGAAAACTGAGTTCTCTCATCAATACCATCTCATAATTTTTGTGTAATTTTGACATCTCCTTGAAGAGTACCTCATCTACATCTTCTTCATGAATTGATGGTCTACTAAAATTGAGGAGGCAGCCAGCCAATTTTACAAGCACATTGCAGGGTCAGATACATTTTTTGTGCACTTATCATAGCAGGGCCCTCCCACACCTCTGATTAGTCAAGGGACCCCAGTGGCCCTGCCCCTCAACACTAAACCAGAGAACTCGTACATGTATTTTTGTTATATAAGGTGATACCACCACCCAACCCTGTCCTTCCTGTTTTTTTCCCAACTCTGTCCTTCTGAAACAGACTTAAACATCTCAGTATTGACATCCCAGTCATAAGAGCTGTCCCATTAAGTCTCTACTAATCAGATCATAGTTCTTTTCATAGACTGTCACTTCCAGCTCATCTTGTTTGTTCCCCATAGTTCTCACATTTGTGTACATACATCAGATGTATTTTGCATGCGAACCTATGCATTTCCGGAGTAGGCTTCGGAGTTGATGCCATCATGCAGGTTTTGGCTTCTACAACCACAATCTGCACTTCCATGAGAGAGGCATCCTGGGATGAGATGGTCTTCATCTCTCTTCTAAAGGTAAGAGTCTGTTTTCTTACAGGTTGGTTGATCTCCTCCGAAGGGCTTTAAACTAGGTTCATTGGGGGATGGGGAAGCAGAGGATAAGGAGAACCTAGGATCAGTGAGCCACAACCAATGCATTGGATCAGCCCAGGTAAGCACTAAAGTAAGCACTCAGGGGCCCAATAGACATCAGGATGGGGGATACCAAAGGCTTAAATGTCTCTACACTAATGCGAGGAGCATGGGGAACAAGCAGGAGGAACTTGCACTCCTGCTTGTAAGCAACAAATTGACCTGGTTGGACTAACTGAAACCTGGTGGGACCCTACTCATGATTGGACAGTAGGCATTTGGGGTTATAGGTTGTACAGATGGGATAGAGTGGGAAAAAGGGGGTGGGAGTGTTGTCTCTATGTGAAGGAACAATATAGATCCTCTATAATCAAAATGCGATCAGAGGAGGGCCAAACCAAGGTACTGTGGGTCAAGATACAAGGCAGGGGAGAAAGGGACTTGGTAGTGGGGGTCTACTACAAACCACTGCACCAAGAGGATGAGCTGGACTTGGAATTCTCCAGACAGCTCTCAAAGGCCATACAGTTGAGAGAGATGGTTGTCATGGGTGACCTAAACTACCCTGACATCTTCTGGGAGGAGCAGTCAGCCAAAATCTAACCACTCATGTAGGTTCTTAATCTGCATACAGGACCTCCACCTAACTCAGGAGGTCCCACTAGGGGAAACGCCTTGCTGAACTTGGTGTTAGCTACAGGGGGTGACCTGGTGGGGAATCTGCAGGTGCAAGGTAACCTAGGGGATAGTGGCCATTGATTGATTGAATTTACTATCTGGCAAAGGGTGGGTAAACTAAGCAGCAGGGCTAAAGTGCTATACTTCAGAAAGGCTAACTTTAGTGTGCTCAGGAGATTAGCTAGTGAGGCATTAAAGCTCAAGAGCATTGGTGAAATGAGGGTCCAGGAAGGGTGGTTGTTTCTCAAGGGAGTGATCCTACGGGCACAGAAGGAGACAATCACATTGCGCATAAAAGGGGGCAATGGGGCCAGGAAGTCCTCTTGGCTGAACAGGGAAGTCCAGGAAAGCTTAAAGTCAAAGAAAGAGGTATACAGGCTGTGGAAGCAGGGGGTAGCTACCAAGGAGGAGTATACCACAGCTGGAGTACTGTGTCCAGTATTGGTCCTCCCACTTCAGGAAGGATGTAGAGAAGCTTGATAGAGTCCAGTGGAGAGCCACTCATATGATCCAAGGCCTGGAGGGAAGGCTGTACGAGGGGAGGCTGAGGAACTTGGGACTTTTCAGTGTGGAGAAGAGAAGGCTCAGGGGGGACTTGGTGGCAGCCTACAACTTCATAAGAAGGGTACATCAGGACCTGGGAGAACACCCGTTCACCAGAGCTCCACAAGGGATAACAAGGTCTAATGGCCATAAACTCCAGGAAGGCCGATTTATTTCTTGCTGGGGTCACTTGGTCCCAGCTAACTTCCTGCCTATGGCAGGGGGGCTGGACCTGCACAAGGTCCCTTCCAGCTCCTAATGTCTATGAAATCTATGAAACCTCCCTGTATCACACTTGCAGAGAATCAGTTAGGAAGGCCAAAGCAAGATTAAATCTTAGGCTGGCATCAAAAATTAAGGACAACAAAAAGTCCTTCAGGCATATAGAGAGCAAAAGGACGGCACAGGGTAGCATAGGACCCATACAGGACAAACTAGGGCAATTGGTGACAGAGAGGGGGGACAAAGCTGAGCTCTTCAATGAGTTCTCTGCACCTGTATTCCTAGACACAGACCAAGACAAATCTAATTGGATCATAGGTAGACACAGGAGGGACACGAGCCCACTAACTGTTAACTCAGACTTAATGGGAGGGCACTTGGAGGGGCTGGATGTATTCAAATCATGGGCCTGGATGAACTTCATCCAAGGGTGCTGAAGGAATTGGCCAGTATTATAGCAGAGCCCTGGCACGGCTGTTCGAGCACTCATGGAGCTCTGATCAGGTCCCAGAGGACTGGAAAAGGGCCAATGTGGTCCCTATTTTCAAGAAGGGGAGGAGGGAGGAACTGGGAAACTATAGGCCACTTAGTCTCACCTCTATCCTTGGAAAACTCTGGAAAAAATCATTAAAGATCACATTTGCGGGAGCCCGGCAGGGAAAATAACGCTGAAAGGAAATCAGCACAGATTCATTGCAGGTAGATCCTTCCTGACTAACCTTGTTAGTGAGCAGAGCTCACTATTTTCTTTTAAAACAGCTGCAGGCAGAAAAAGTGGTGCCGCCACTGCCTGCCTTTTATATAACAGTGTAGTTGCTAGAACACTTGCCCAGGAAGCATGTCTAGGGTATGCTTCTGGATTCCAGGTGGGTTTAGGCAGGAGCTAGGCACCTACGTGCTTAGACATGGATGCTTCTAGTCATGTGCTGAGCAAAGCTACAGAACTGCAGGCAAGTAGGGAACTTTCAGATAATAATGGAGATACTTAGTTTAAGTGCCTGTACAGTTAGGCAATGATTGAGCAGGGATTTTTCTAGATTGTAATTTTGGATTTGGGTTCCCACAATCCACCTGAGTCCTTTGCCTTAGGCATTTTAGTACTTTTTTGGATTGACCCCATTGGTATCGGATTACCCAGTTCCATCTCTCACCACATGCATCATATACATTTAAAAAAATACATAACATTCAAAAAATATCACTAAGGACATTGCCAAACAAAACCCAGAAAGAGGAAGTTAGAGGTAGGTGTGACTTAATGATAAGAACAAGACTGATGGAATTATGGGACTGATGGAATTAGATTTGGGCACTCAGCCTTATCTCTGCCCTCTTAATATTTTCCAGGGGAAAAAAAGAACCTTGAAGACCATCTTATCTAATCTCAACCAATAGCTTCATCAATGAAGACAAAAACACCACTGCTGTAATTGTACAGTGATGTTTTACAGTCAAATTCTGTAGCCTGCTTTACAGTTGTATACAATTCACAGAGAATGGACAAATTCCCAATTAGGCAAGCAGTACATTGAAGGCTATTGTTCCCCATTCTTCATTAAGATTCAATGGCCTGTCAATTGTGTCAAGACAAAAGCTATTACGTTTAAATATAGAAGGCTCCAAAACTTCCATCTTAAAATTACAGCAGTTGCAAGAAAAAAATAAAAGTAACTGTGGGGAAGAATCACTGCATTTAGTATTAGACACATGTACAGAATGTATGAAATCGATTATAGAGCCAGTCCTCTGTAGTGAACATTTTTGATACCTCACTGACCAGCTGTGCAAAATAACCATCTTCTCTAAATTGAAGTTATACAGTTAGACAGATGATATTGTAAAGGAGTTATAAAAGAAAGTGAAAGACAAGGAAGACTTGGGGATTGAAATGATTGTACCACTGTATGAATAGTGGATTTTCCACAAAATACATGATTATGTATCAATATACTACAAATTTCTTAAATTCCTTAAAAAACAAATTGATCCCAAAAAGACACTCTGACTGTAGAAAGTAAAAAAAAAGAACAAAAGTGGAAACTGAAAATCCTCCATCACCAAAGGGGCAGAGTTAAGGTTATATGGATGACCTTGCTGTTGATTTCCAGTGTTTAGAGGGGAGTTGATTTTATGCTTAATTCTGAATTTCTTGGATTGCCCAAAGTTAGAGGATTTTTGTTTATTTGGGATTTTATAATGCCAGCATTCCCATATGGGTTTTTACCTTTAAATTACCAAGTATTTCTAATCTTAACTCCCAGTATTTTCTCTGGGAATTGAAGTCACAAATGCTGTCTCTTATATGGGGAGCAGAGCCTTGTCATAGGCTGAACTGAAGAAACTGTGACAGCTGCACGGAAATACACTGCTAGGTGTTCTGTCACATGTGGCATCCAGGAAACATATGTATTGCAAAGAATGTGTATACCCAAACTAGACTGCATGGTATTAATAGTACTCTTTATTTCTCCATATGTACTAGAAGAGCAAAAGGAAAGAGAGTCCTTCAGATTCATTTATAATGGAATCCTCTATATATTACATTTTTGGATGAAGATACAAAACAATGTTATAGACATTGTAAGCATTGCACCACTAGCAGTATAATGCTATATTTTTACTTGGAAATTTTCTAGAAGTACCTATTGTATACCATTACTGAGGAATGATCTGGCACTATTTCTGGCAGAGAAATGTGGCTGCAACAAAGGTGAAAATGCCTGTTACTCATTCAACACATACTTGAAAATCTGAGAAATATTACTTATGGAGAAACTCACTTTGTGTTGTAAGGATGAAAGATGGACATCTGCAGATCTGTGCAAGGTGTTCTTATCAAATTGTGAAACCGTGCCAAACTTTCAGATTTCATAACAAACTTGAAACTCAGCCCAGGTCATCAATTGTCTGTGAACCTATTTTCAAAAAATCTAAGCATAGTGTTGTTCAAACCCAGGCTGATTTATGAAGGCTAGAGTTAAACCTGAAACTCAAAACTGAGATCTAAACAAAGAGGCAAGTGTTCAAAAAAATTAAGAAGGGTTTGGATCCAGGATTTTGTGCTAGAAAAATGTAGAGCTGGAATCAAATTGTTCCATTTTGGGTGTGTTCTGATTCAGGGTTTTAATTCAGGATGTAATCTCTAATGAAACACCCTTATAAGTCTTCTGGCTGCCATCTTGGCCACCAATTTGGGGCCGGAAGTGCTGCTTCTTAGCACCTGAGCTTTGCCGATGGAAGTCCCTCCCCTTACCCCAGAAGTACTTGTTTTGAGAGCGGGGTTGCAGCCTTCTACCCAGAAGTCCCACCCTGGCACATGGCCCATGACATCAGAAGCCGCACCCCTGGGTGCCATCTTGGCCACCATTGTCAGCACCATCTTCACTACCATCTTGGTGCCAGAAACCCCACCCCCATTCCATGTGGCCTGTGACATGGGTATGAGGTAAAAGAGAAACACACACACAGGTTTTTCTTTTTTTTAAAAAACCTAACAGCAGGGTTCTTTATTTAAATAACACAGTTGTGCAAGTCATTGCAAGAGACACATGTCCGGGTGTGTTGAAACATGTTTTGAGCAGGTCCAGCCACATGGAAAGTTTTATATTTTTTTTACAAACTGCTTCACTATTCGGTCATTTTGTACCAAATCATTGGAATACAATTTTAATGTCTGTTCATACGATAGCCCTTTGTTATGGTGCATGGCTGCACCTGGGTCCTGGGACACAGGGCTGTCTATCAGTTGCCACATAAAGGGCATGGACTTATGAACACACCCTGATTGACAGTTGTGGTCAATGATGGCAACCTACTGTGCCTGTAAGGCCTTGACCATTATGTGGCACTGCCATGCCAACCTGTTGTGCCCATGCTCCTGCATCTGGCCTGGCAGACCCTCATAGATGTGGGCATTGGAACACCCACCCCACTTGAACTGGCACTGCACCTCCATCACATCCCACAGCACCATGAGATCACCTAGCTCTAGCTAGAAATATTAACTCAGGTATAGAAATGTTAACTCAGGTAAACTTTGACTCGGACGTGAAAATAACTTTCAGTGAAGCATTGAAAGGACTGTCAAGATGCTCAGAAAGTTAGATTTTAAGAATCTGAAAAAGAGCTGTACTTTTAATTCTAATGACTTCAGGACTAATGAAACCATGTTTTTTTGGTTATGTTTGCCTAGTTTGTTCTGCTTGTATATATAATATAGCGAATGCATTCACATTGCAATAAAGCTCTTTCTTTTCCTTTGATCATAAACTAAATAATATATGCCCTACCATCTCAGTAATGCTTCTAGTTTCTTTTTAACTGGAGAAAAATGTGTTGTGTTATATGTGATGATGATGTACTATACCATCTGCACCACCCTTTTCAAAATACTAGATCTGCCCATGTATAGGGGAGATTGAGCACCAACAAGTATGGAAGTCTGCCATCAAGGGCAAACTTAGGGGAATGTTTTGCATTCATGTTTAATTGAAGTTGACAAGTGTATGAGTTATTAGCTTTTGGGCAACATGAAGATGTAAATAAAATATGTGACACAAACAGCAGTTGGAAGTTCCAAAGTGTGGAATGCCTCAGTTTCAGAGTGAATTGTCATCCAGGAGTCTTGAAAGGATTTCCACTAAGGATTTCCACTTTTTTTAATTTTTCCATTTTAAGTGTGTTCGTGTTGTAACAGTGTTCCATGACTCTGTTTCCCTAAATGGCCTGTACAGGAGAAAGAAGGAGTTAAGGGTGACTGGAACCAGAGCTGCCTTGACTATGTAGCAAGATGCACATCCAGCAGCAAAGAGCTGAATAGCCTTGTTGACCCCTCAGGTGGACTTGGCAAACATCATCTGAAGACATCAGAGAAAGAAAGGCAAGCAGAGAAATACGGATGACTGAGCAGATTGAAAAGCTGGAAGGCCCAAAGTGGGGAAGGGGTGGGGATGAAGCAGTAGAGCTAACTTCAGGGTGCTCAGAAGCTATGCAGTCTGTTGGGTTCAAGGACTCTGCTTGAAGAGGTGCTGTCTGCTTTGCTGCTTGGGATGATGGCACTCTTTTCCCCTTTGAAGAGATAAAGTCTCTTCCCTAGGAACTAAACCAGGTAGCTCTCAGAGGCAGAGCCAAGGCTAACCAGGGAGGGTCAGAGATCAAAAGAATGGGTGTCAGCATTCAAGGAACTGAGGGATGCCACAAGAATTCATGTTTAGGGATGCTTTCGGAGGGGGGAACCAGACAAGATTTTCTGGGAGGTCCAAAGGCAGTGCTCTCTTAAGAGGAATTTGTGACAGCAGGTTAGAAAGATGAGAGTCCTGCAGATCATAACCAGGAGCCTGTGCAGTCTCTGAGCTGTACCTCAGGATGAACTGGTGTTGGCAGCCCCACAGCTAGGGGCATAGAAGTCACTTAAACGCACAGCATACAACTCCACACCATATTTCCACTACTGAGGCCACTAATTTCCACTAATAAAGTGTTTACGGATACATGTAAAGCCAAGGACACAGTGAGAAAAACTCTACTTCACTCCACATGCCCAGAAAGCAGTTTTCCAGCCACATAACTGACACTTTTGATAGACTGTATGACTTGTACAGTTTGCACATGTAAGCATCCACACAGGTACTGAGCATGCAGTCAGTAGCTCAGTGAGGGTGGGTGGCCAGGGCACCAGTTCCAGGAGTCCATTCAGAAGGGGCACTGTAACGGCACCATCTCCAGAGCAGTTGGGGACTCCTGGCAGAGCCCCAGATTTCCCTTTATTTCACTCTACTTCTGGGACCAGTCTCCCCTTCACTTTCCTGCCATGTCTTGATGTTTCTTTTGTTCTCAAAAGGGGTTCTCAGAATCTGGGTCTTCCCTCCAGAGTACCCGGAAGTGAGGCGCTCCTGCCGTACAGGCTAACTGCACAGCTCCATGCCACCCCTTCACCATGCCCTATTCCTCACAGGTGTTATATGAATATTGTTCCCTCTGTTGGGGTCTCAGCCAACTCAGCCTCCGTCCCTTTAATGTAGCTAGGCCGTCTAGCCTAGACCCGCCGTCAGGCTCAGCTTTGAGGCACTAGCTCTAATCAGCCTCCTCCCACCCCTGGGGCCCTGGCCCTGTGTAGCTGCGCCCCTCTGGCGTTGGGCTCTCTTGGCCCTGCATCCACGCCCCCCTGAGCACTAATGAGGCATCCACCTCCCCTCATAGCCTCATCCTAAAACCACCAGGTTAAACTACAACATAACACTACGCCCCTGGGCGATAACAAAGTCAAATAATAGAGGCAGCGTGCCTGCTTATGCCGCAGCTTCTTCACTCCAGGTGCTCTGTCCTGTACCCTGGCCAGCAGAGCTGTTTTCTTCTGGTCCCTGACCTTCAGGTGCCCACATGCTGCCTCAGCTTGGGCCAGCTACCTATTGCTGGCTCAACCCAGGCCTTATATAGCTTTGGCCTAAGCAATCTCTGGTCACGTGATGGCCCCAGTCAGCTGATCAGCCTGCAGAGATCCCCTTAACCCCTGCTCTGCTGGCAGGCTATGCCCTAAAGGCTCTGGTCTTAAAGGACCCACTCTGCTTTCTAGTAACAGGGCTGGGGCTCCCTGTTACAGACACCAAAATGGCTACCACCACTGCTGCTCCCAGTTCAATGGCCACAACTGCTACAGACAGCCCAGTCCCTGCTGCTGTCCACATCACAGCTCCTAGCTGTTATGCCTGTGTGCAGTAGGCTATGTACTGCCGGGCAGGTGTGCAGCTATATTCACTTGTGTGCTGGATACATGCAAGTCACAACATTTTAACCAGCAAAAAACCTGTGACTAGCAGGTGTTAGATGCTAGAGAAGGAGGATTGTGCTGGTAGGTAGGTCACTTACCTCAAGAGCAGAGCACACAGGTTTTAGGCCCCTTTCACTTAGAAGAAGTTTCAACCTGCATTTCTGTGAGTTCTTAAGCATAGTGCTCTAACCAGCGAGGTATGTAGGGCCAGAAAGAAGAGCACAGAGTCAAGGGTGTGTCCCCCCCCGCACTGAGATGGATGCCACAGGCTAACCTATCCAGCCTGCCTGCACCTTAACACTGCTGCCTGGCACTGTAGTGCCACGCAGCTGCCAGCCTCATGTCATCCAGGCCTGCAGGGTGCCACAGGCTCCAGCCAGGCCTGCCAGCTCCCAGGCCCAGCTGCAGGCATCTTCTGGATGCTGGGGCCAGCTCCACCTGCCCTCAGCCCACCCCCAGCAGCCTTCTCTAAGCCTGCAGGTGCTATGGGGCATTGCCTCTGCCACGTGACTGCCAGTCCATCACCGGGCCCCTGTGCTGGGCACTGCAGGCAGCTGTTCAGGCCCAGCAGCACAAGGACAGCTGCACAGATGCCCAAAGAGCCAGTGTGGGACCCACAATGGCCTCATCATCGCTGACACCAATGCCCATGCCCACCACCGGCACCCCAACTGGTCCATGGAGGGGACTTGCGACCTCATGGTGCTGTGGGGTGTGACAGAGGTGCAGAGCCAGTTTGAGTGGGGTGGATGCTCCAATGCCCATGTCTATGAGGGGCTGTCAGGCCAGATGCAGATTATGAGCACAACCTGTCAGCATGGCAGTACCACATATAGGTCAAGGCCTTGTGGGCACAGTGGGTTCCCATCACTGACTACAATTGTTAATTAGGGAGTGCCCATAAGTCCATGCCCTTTATGCAGCAATTGACAGATGTCCCTGTGCCCTGGGACCCAGGCTGCAGCCATGCTGTGTACAGCAGCATGGGTGGCCTGCGCAAGGCCCCGCCCTGGCCTGGGACCCATGGTAACAAGTCATTGGGGGAGAGACCCCCGGGCTTCCAGCAGCCCGTCTTGCCAAGCTTCCCAGCCACAGTCGCCAACTCAGGAATCCTAGGCCAAAGGAGCTCTATTTGTTGGGGAAGGGAGGGAGAGGGGGCTCTGGTTGATGTGTGGGGAATAAAAACTTGTTCTTCTGTGGCATGTTTGCAGTGAGCATGGTGCTGGGGTTGGCCAGGGTGCACCAGCGTCCATGCACCAGGGTGTGGGTCTGGCCCAGGCAGTGGTTAAAGTGACCTAGTGGAGATCCAAGTGGCTGGTGTAGGGCCGCATAAGCCAAGGCAGGAGTGGGTAGGCAGGATCCCTGATGAGGAGAGGCAGGACCACCATGGCACCCAGCTGCTGGGCTGGCACTCCCGGTGCAAGTGCCCACTCTCTACCAGGCCCAGCAGGCCAGAGTTTCTGAAGATGCAAGCATCATGGGTGCTGCCTGCCCAGCTGGCTCACGTGCGTGAAGGCCCCATGGTGGTCTATGGTGGCCTGGAGCACCACAGAGTGAAAACCTCTCCAACTGTAATAGGAGCAGTCTCCGTGGGGTGGGTAGGTGACAGGGATGTGGGTCCCATTGAGGGCCTCAATGCTGTGGGGGAATCCCCGGGCAAGGAACCCTACCAGCACCACCAGGGGGTTGTGCACGCAGATTTCGGTGTCCCCCAGCATGATCTGGAGGGCCCCACACACCTCCAGGACAGCCTCCCCAGCAGTAGCCTTGCCCATGCCAAACAGATGGCCAGTGTACCACAGGCTAGCAGGTGTGGCCAACTTGAGCAGAGCAAGAGCCTGCTGGGTGTCTGTGGGGACGGTGGCTGCATGGTGGTGTCCTACTGCTCCAGGGGTGGCCGGAGTTGCTCCAGGAGATCCTGGAAGGTCGGTTGGGTCATGCGGAACGCCTCCAACCACTGCTGGTTGTCCCAGGTGTGCTGGATGACACGCCACTCCCAGTTCTGGCTGGCCTGGTGGGCCCAGAGGCAGTGGGGCTGGAGGCCCAAGAGGGTGACCCCTAGGAACCATCCTAGAGCCTGTCGTCAACATTCCTGCTGGGTTCCAGCCAGGCGGAGGGGGTCGAGCGACAGGTGCTTGGCAGCGGCCCTGGGACAACATGCAGCAGCCTGGCAGCTGGTCTCTGCATGTCGGGGAGCCGGGTGGGGCGAGACAGTGGTGGGCCAGGCAGTGGTCAACATGGCGGGCCAGCAGTATCCCAGGGCAGTTATCACTGCCACGGGCAGGGGCTAGAGCAGCCGTAACATGGGGAGGAACAGGCAGCAAGGAGAGCGCTGCCACTTGCTATCCCTGCACAGGGAAATAGCTGACCAGAGAGCAGCGAGTGGGGTTGCAGCAGCTGCAGCTGGAGCCTGGAGATCCCCCCAGTGACAGCAGGGGTCCATTGCAGGGCCCCAGGAAGCAGGAGCGGATTGGCAGCAAATCTGCTTCTGCTTCCCTGCTTGTGTAGATGCTTGCCTGGCACCATTTACTCACAAGTAATTTACTCGCAAGTAAACTGGTGTCACAGCAAATGCACGTATAGATGCACCCACTGCTCTCCATCTAGTGAGTATTACCTAGAGATGCAATAGTTCAGTTGGCAAAAGGAGTGCTGGAAAGTGGACTAGTAATCTGAAAGATGCAGGCTCAACTCCCCTCCGGGTGAAGGGAGCCTATAACCTGGGTTTGCTGCTGCCTCAACCACTCAGCTGTTAAGAAATCTCCTTTTCTGAGCTGGATTTACACTCAGATATGTGCATCTGTAGCTGCATACTTGCCTGGCCTACATAGCCTACTGTGCATGCTCCATTGCTGTGTGGACAATTATGTGCCTACACTGCACAGGTAATAGAATCACAAACTGGATTTAAGTGCCAAAAATGCCACTTACGCAGCTGGAAAATTGCCATTTGGGCACATTAAGTGAAGTAGAATTCTGCCCAATGAGTGCAGTAAAGCCATTTATCCTTAACTATGTGATACCTGCTGTTAAAAATCCAGCAGCACATTGTGGCATTAGCAGGGATTCAACACACAAAAAAAGCTTTAATCTAGCATGAGCTGTAGTAGCACCTAGCATAGGTTACCTTGGATTATTCTATCTTTCTCTTAATTATCCTACGTAAGGCCTGAGGAAAGTGAGCGTGAAAGCATGGCTCTCAGATTGAGCTTTAAGTAAGTTCAGATCTATTCAGAACTCAGAAATCTAGTTCTGGCCCAACTCTGATATGTTTATCTTTCAATTTACACTGTATGAATTACAGTTGTGTGTCCTCCACTCTGTGGTGGTAAAGCAGTCTGTTATTGTGTCTCATAAAATACATATTCAGGCTATATAATTAAACTTGGTTCTGGAGCCTAGGTGTACAAATTGTCTTTTTGCTGTTCAGCTGAACATCAAGTACAGACAGAAGGAGGACAAGGCAGAAGTAGGATTTTCTTCTGTAGCTACAGTCAGTTGTAAAAGGATGGAGGCTAAGACTCCTGCACAAAAAAATTTCAAAAGTACACATGCAGTGCGTTTGCACATGAAAATATGTTTGTGGTGTAATTAAAAAGGTAGCCATGTCCATATCAGTTTCAATAGCTGACCACTCGTGTGTTAATGTCCCTCTTTCCATCAAAGTAGTGGTTTTCAGCCTTTCTGGGCTTAAGACACCCATCATTGGACTCAAGGCACCAGTTGCGACAGAAGAGGCTAAGTAGGTTGAGTTCTAGCCTGAAGTTCCCTACAAGAACTCTTTGCAGGGGCTCAGCGTCAGCAGGCTTTACTGTAAATAGTTTCACCTATCTGCCCTTTTGAACCCAGAGGCTTATGGCAGTCTGGGCCTAGTTGCAGACCCTCCTTGATTCTTTCACCATGATTTTATGTTTTATATTATTGGGTAAGTGTTGTCCTCAGGTTAATACTATAGTTTTGTACCTGTGTTGTTGCAATTGTGGTTGTCTAGGACCTGTGAAGAATAAGAGAATAGCACAATAAAGACTTTGTTTGGAGCTGAGCAGAGTCTGCTGTGCTGTTTGGGACACTGGCACTCTGAGACCCCTTGCCTTTGAAGAAAAAACATCCCCCCCCCTAATTAAAAAGAAGGAGCTCTCAGAGATGGGGTGGTGGTACAGATCACTAGGGAAAGCAGAGTCTGAGAAGAGCTAGGACTCAAAGCCAGAGGGCTACCCCTTGTGAAACCACACAAGGGCTGACTTCAGGACATCTTCTCTGGGGACTGAGACAGCATAAGGCCGTTTCCTGGGGAGTCTTCAAAAGTAGCATTGATTCCATGATTCCCCTCCATTACACTTGTGAATTCAGTGTCCCCAATTCAGTGCACCCGATTAAAAAAGCTGATGTCCGTATTAAATTGTTTACCTTTTTTTGCAGCAGGACCATGGCACTCTGGGAGAGAATCAGTGCATTAAAGGAACTCTGTAGTTGAGGGCTATATTGTGTATACTACAGCACAGAAAGAATATCTTAGAGACTTGAAGAGAGTCCAGGATAATGTGTCATCAGATCTAGATAGACATTAAAACATTTTGTTGAATGCCAGATTTCCCTTCTACGACTGCTCTAATGATCTTAAGATATGTGTTAATACTTTAACTCTGTAGGGATATAGTGATTTAGAATGTGTATCATCAACCTCGAGTTAACAGGTGAACCTGTATCACATGGAGGGAATGAAAAATGGTGCTTTGTCTTCATCCCACTGGCAGTGTCTAAAGTGAAGATTTGAGATAGTGGCTACTTACCAGTTAGCCACCTGCCAAAGATGCTTCCTGACTGAGAACATTACTGGCAGGAAGCCTACCTGACTCTGGACCAAATCTGAAGAAGTGTTAAGCAGCACCTCTCTGAGTCAGGACAGATTTTGAGCTCAAGCACTGCTTAGGATCGGACCATACATTTGTTTCATGATTTGATACTGAAAAAAGTATATGCAATCTTAATTTTACAAGAAGGGGTCATCTACCAGCCAAATATAGTTAAAGATCTCAAGTGATGTAACTTGATGAAAGTCTGAGAAGCTGCAGTGATCTGTATCTGCTAAGAAGGTGGACCTGAGAGTCTAATTTTTTGAATGCCAGAAGTGTGATGTATTATATATTTATCACAGGATGACAACATTTTTTAATGTTTATTTTGTTCTGTTATCCTAGTACTCAGCAAACTGCTTCACATTTAGCATTACTGCTTATTAGTTTGTATGTGAAGCAATAGAGGGCTTAGGGTTTGATTCATAAAACTAGTTATGACAGTGTTCTGTAATTTTGTCATGGTTCTCTAATACAGCAGTCAGGCTGCATGCTGAATGCTTGATTCAAAGAGAGGAATAGCTGCATTACACAGCAGGATCGTGAAATGCTGGTCAGGTGCCGGGGAAACTGCAGCACCACACAAAATTGAATTATGGTCATGGGAAAATATCCCCCATTTGCCCATTGAAGGATTTAATCACATTGTCCCTGATCGCCTCTTTGTCCGTTAAGAACCTGCCTGAGGGAGCGAGGAGGGAGGAAAAGCTCTCAGTTTTCTCTGAATTATTCAGGAGGGACCTGCAAAGGAACAGGAGGGGGAATAGCCACAGAAATTCCTAGATTCACCAAGATCTGCTCAGATTTCTGAGATCTGCTAGGAGACAGGTTGTCAGCATGAAGGCTATATCCCTAGCAGTACAGCTCCAATTCATTCACTTTACCAGAAACTTCTTACCTGGTGAATATCTACTTCCTACCTACTTTCAGATATGCTCCCTTACCCTCTTGTATTAGCTTTTCTATGCACTCACCAGATTTAATATATGGTACCTATGTCTTCAGTCTTGCACCAAGTACCCCCACCTTACACAGGTCCTGGACTCAGAAAAGACGCATCCATGGGATCCCAAAACTAGGAGAGTAGAGCAGCATTGAAAAGACCTGATTACTCTTCCTTGCCAAGCACTTGGAGACCAGCAAGGAGAATTAACTGTGTGCTGGAACTTATGCAGCCCCAAAGATAATATGAAAATAAGCACTGTCTATGTCATGCTCTAAGTGGCTTCTTACACCAATATCCTGTATAACTTTCATTCCCATAAATATTTGAACAATCTATTAGAGTATATATTAATCCCCATCATCAGCAATCCTTCACAGTCAAGGATGATTGTCTTCCATGATTGTCTTATCTGTGGGTCCAAATATGGCTGATGAGACTGATCCAGGATCAATAGATTCTGCTGCAGCTTGGGCACATGTTTCCATGTGGGGCATGTGACTCTGGGTTCCTGGTTCAGTCCACAACATGCTATTTCTGCCACTCTCATTTTTCCATCTCCTGTTGTTGACATAAGATTTCAAAGTACTGAGATCCCTGCAGCAGACTCTTCCTCCGTTTGGGGTGGTCTGCCATGAGTTAATGTAAATGTTGTCTTTTTTCAAGCTGGCCTTGAGGACATCCTTGAAGTGCTTTTTCTGCCCTCCCCTAGAGTATATGCCTTGATTGAGCTGGGAGAATAAAACTTGCCTGGGGAGTCTGAAGTCAAACATTGGGATGACATGGCTGGCCCAGCAAAGTTGATGTTGGATGATCATCACCTTGATGCTCATGGTGTTTACTTGTGAGAGGACACTAATGCTGGTGCATCTGTCTACCCACTGATTTCAAAGTATCTTCTGCAGCTAGCATTGACAGAACTTCTCCAGCTACTTCAGATGTCTCCTGTGCATTGTCCATGTCTCAGCTCCATACAGTAAGGCAGGAATTACAACTGCTTGATAAACCATGAGCTTGGTTTCCTCAGGTGTCTGAAGGCTGCACTTGCACACTTGAGGCGATGTTGGATTTCTTCATCAATGTCAGCCTTCTGCGAAAGGTGACTTCCAAGCTACAGGCAATACTCAATGTTCTCCAAAGTCTCAGTGTGAATCTGAATTACCAGAGCTGGGGACTGCTCCTTAAGACCTTGTTGATGCAGGACCTTAGTCTTCTGAATGCTAAGCATCAGTCCCATTTTCTTGTCTGCCTCGAGAAAGATGTCGACAATTGCCTCAAGATCTGCTTCTGAATGAGTGAGTGCATGCTACAGCATCATCAACATACTGGAGCTCGCTGAAGAATGTATTAATACAGGAGTGCTAAACAGAAGTACTCGTTTATCATTTAAAATACCTACATTAAAATGTTTGTAAGACTAAGTTATTATTTGGGTATCATTAATTATGGACATGATTTACCATTTGTCTTTCTTCTTGGAAACTTATATATTCTTCATAGCGTCATAACCAAAGACTTAAAAAAGTTGATTCCCATGTGCAAAAATGTTAATTCTTGTAAAATGGAAATTATATCTAAAAACAATGAATGGAATGTAGGGCACAGCATATTAGCTGTGGTAGAAAGAATCTTTTTCCTATTATTGAACAACTGAGAAATTTTCAGTAGCACCTGATCTTGCTTCCTGTGCACACAGACACAAATTATTATGGATTTTGCTACAGAATACATGTTCCCCATTTTCCTTTATGGCACAGAGATTAAATGTGGTACGTCTCTTACAGTGTCCTTCAGTCAGCAGAAATTGAGGAAATTCAGCACCTTTCAGGAGCCATCTACCTTTCCGCAGAATCAGGCACATTTACCTTCACAGAGCTACAGTGTGGTTGTATGTGCATATTCAAAGTCAAAGACAATTCTCTTCCAAAGTCTTGATCTACACAGTAGCATACTTTGGGTGTGTTCAAAACATGAGTCTGGGTATGAGTTCAAATTCTGAAGACAGCCTGTATTTTTGCAATAGCCCAATTCATAACTATGGACCTGAATTCACAATTTTTCAAATAGTCTGTATAGAGTGGATGCTCAACTTTTGATTTTAAGAAGCAACTGGTTGATGCTTTCTGCAAAGCAAGTCTGCTTAAGAAGTATCAAGCTGCACACCCGAAAATTAAATGGTGCAAAAAGCACTAATCATTATTGTTTCTGATCCCTAGATGTTGTAGCAAAGATTCAGAAGTCTGGTCTGGATTTGCATATTGCAGCTGGAGCTACTCTCTGTTCAAAACCAATAAAGTTGGATACATCTATACAGGGCATAAAAGCAGAAACACAAAATGTTGCACATGGAGAAATGTGTATTCCCTTAGCAAAAGTAAACTATATCAATTCATGTGGAAAGGCTTTGTAGCAAAAATATCCAATAAGTGTACTGCCTCTCTAGAGTTCAGTGTTATAGGATCTAGCAACAGGATTTTCAAAGTCACATTGCTTTATGGCTGTTCATATGTCTAAAGACTAATTAACTGTGACAAGCTGACCATTAGGAAAAAAATGTTCATACAGATGTCAAGATGACAGATGTTTTAACGCAACTACAATGTCATCCTTAAAAAAAAGATGTGACAAGTTTAAGTTTCAATTAATTAGATGAATTTTAGAATACAATAGTCATTTTCAAATCACTGAACCTGTTAGACTAGTATAACAGTGTTTCTTATTTTAAAGAGACTTTCTACACAGAAAAATAACTGCAGTATGTTAAAAAAGTTCCTCCTTTAACCAGTCTGGTCCTCTGTGTATTCAGCCTTTACTGACCAAAATAAATGTTTACTTCTTTACTCTCATTCACAATGCAGCGCCAATACGGCAGGAGAGGGAGCTGGGTTCCCTGTTTTCATCCTCAGCAGAACTTAGTTAAATTTGGATTGCAGAATCTTTAAAGCTGCAGTTTATAAACCAGAAGCTGCTCAGACTTAGCTGAAATTCCAGGATTAATTGAAAAGGCTAGCAGTTAAAATGTTAAAAATTAATAATAATAATAATAATAAAAGAAATCCAGCACATTTTTATTTCTATGCTTTGTATATTCAGGCTGGAAATAAATGAGATGATAAACATGAGACCTCAATAGGCCATTTTTTTTCAGAATCACCTTTCAAATCAGAACACCCCACAAGCTTCTTTTTCATATTCAGTTCCATATTCCTCTTTACTGGCAACCAGAACCAAATGAAATGATTGGCCTTTGCTTTGATGTATCTCCTTGGAAACCATTGTGCTTTGATTACTGTATTAGTGATTATTCAAAAGTTTGCTCCAGACTGAAGAGTCCAAATTTTGAGCTATAGCTATGGAATCTACAGGGTGGCTCAGGACAGCGGGGAAGCAAAGCTGCCTTTAACCCACCTTTTAGCACCTTAGACCTGGGACTATCCTGGAACAGACCCAATCCCTGGCATAAATTACAGCAGTCATCACAAGGGCACTTCTAGCACCCACTCATCAGTGGGACATAGGAAAGCACTAGTAACACCTTTGCTTTGAACACAGTGCCTAAACCAGTGTCCCTGTGCAATTAGAAGACTAGATATGGACATGCATGACACTTGACCAGTCTAAATGTGGTTTAAACCTGAAGTGGACAAACATATGAGCCTGTTAAAACAGTTTAAAGCTGCCTGAAACAGACCACGCCATGCCCACCTAACCTCGTGCATTAGGATTGGGCTCTGGGGCCCTGCACTGCCCATTCCTGGCACCATACGCCAGGATTGGTGCCTGTGCTGCTCCAAGCACCCAATCTAGCATGTAGGGCCACAGCCTGCAGGGATCACCACAGACCTGTGGAGAGCCCTGCAGACCAGGTGACATGGCACCAGGGGTCAAATATGGCCTTCATGCTGAGGGTTTAGCACCTTTGGTCTGTTCAATAAAAGCTATTTTTCTAGTAAATATCTGTGTCCTCACTCCCTACTCAACTGTGCACCCTTGTCATGCCCTGCACCCGTAGGAACCAAAATATGGATCAAAGCACTCTCCCCATCCCAGGCACCCCAACTCAGGCAAGCACACTGTAGAGTTCAGTCAATTCCAGGCTACTGATGTTCACTGAACTGAAGTATAGGAGAGAAGGGAAACCAGAAAAGTAAAAACATCCCCAGCCACAGATCACCCACCCCTAGGACCTCCAAAGCATGGGTGTAAGCACTCCCCCATGCACTCAGTACAAGGCATGCTGGACTGAGCACTTACTCCCACCTCCTGCTGTCAGAGCTACAGTACTTCACACACGATTGTGAAGCATCCCCCAATTAGTGACATTTTAGAACGGTTCAGTTGTGACATGTATCTGCACCCAACTACCAACCTTCCCCAGAAAAGCAGCCAAAAGCTGTCCCAATGCACAGGAGAAAGGGGACAATGTACCGGTCTCTGCCAATGAGAACAACCACGCCTAAACCTATTCCATCATTTGCTGGAGCAAAATCCTGAATTTTCCTAAAAAATTGTCACAGGGATAAATTAAATATTAAATATATTTTCAGGTAAAACTTTGTGTGGCAAAATGAGACCTTTTCAAACTGGAAAGGCAGTTTAAAATAAGCATTTTTTTAAAAAACAATTACATTTTTATCACCAAAAAAAAGATTTTTCCCATCCAATTATGCTGTACATGAGATTTTTTTACACAGCTTTCTTAGCAACAGGAAGGATAAATCCAGTCAAAGTCTACATCTTTAATTAGCTTGAATCTGAATGCAATTTCTCCCCCTCTCTTATCCCAACACATATAGCATTGCAAATAATTGTAAATAACTTAAATAATCCTTTGTATGCATGACTGCGATACACAGACCAACAGAATCTTGCAGTGATTATCTCTGCCAACCTGTCACTGCATTTCAGCATACAGCCTGGATCATAAGCAACAGAACAAACTTCAAGAGCAGCATTTATTCATAAGCATTCAAAGCCACAAAGACCTTGGAAACATGCTCACAAAGTGACTATTTCCCATAAAAAAGATGCTTTATTAAGAGCTGCTTCCCTTAATAGCCTGGAAGTCCTTTTCAGATTTTGTTCATATTCCCTTCCAGAAAGCTCCTTAGAATGATATTATGCTAGATGTGCATTGAAGGGAGCATTAAAAAAACCCACTTCTCTCAAGCCTTCAACTGTTTGTAGTGCTTGGTAAAAACTACATTCCTAAAGGCATGTACAAACATTACACTTAGACAAGTCTAAGTGAATGTAGATAGATCTAAACCTGTAACCATAGGGCACCTGTACATGTGCCCAACATCTGCTTCAATGTGTGCTAATTAGCACAATTCAGCAACCTCAGAGTCTCGTGTTCAGCATCCTCATGCTTCAATATGACAGAGGGGGCACTTTACTAAAGCTTGTTCTAAGACTCACATAGAGAAGTTCAGCACACATAGAGCAGTCTAAAAATGGCACAACTGATCTAAGATAGACCTGGTGCAAGGTACTCTCAATTGAGATTGATCTAGAATAGACTAATGTCTCAAACTTGTGTACTGTTTCCCTATTCATTCAAGTTAGATCACAGTCCTCCGGCATCCCAGCCTGCTTTGTGGCCTCTCCTACCCCTTCCTCACAGGGAGGCACCCTAGCACTCAGCCCACACTTGGTTTCTTTGGTCAAGCATCCAGCAGGTCCCGCCCCCAGCCTGTCCCAGCACTGAGCAAGCACACCCCCTCTCCCCAGTCCTACCTCCAGCCACCTGTCAGCCACAGGCTGTGGGGGGAAGGGCGGTGTTGGTGTCCTCCCCATAAACCCCAGGACCTGGGCACCTGAGTTCTCAGGCTATGTCTCCACACCCCCAACACACCATCACAAAGCACCCCACAACACATACGCAGATCCCATCACTGAGTCCAGGAGAGCCCTACATTCAGCACAATACCACAGACCCCAACCCTGGCACCCACACACCCAGTCAGGGATCCCTGTGCCCCTGCACATATGCACAGCCCCACCTTAGCATGCACATACCACATCTCAGAGGCTACAGCTGGGCACCTGCGACCCAGACCTCAGCATACACATCCACCACTAGGACTGGTCTGCTAGGACTGGTCCTCTACAGCTCAGCCACTGCCAGCAGGTATCTGGTCCCTGTTTGCCTGGGGTGCTGCAAGGGTTTATGGCTTGCACCTACAGGGTCCCAGAGTACTAGGGTCAAGAGAGGGGGGAAAGGGCACTGAGCAACCAAGCGTGGGGTCCATTGCCAGTGCTAGAGCATGGGCACTCAGGGACTTGAAGCCCCCAGCCCTACTCATCCAGGGAGCACTCCCTGTGCCCAACAACCAAGAGGTAGTTGACCAGGGCTTCACAGACTCAATTCCCTGCCAATATGCAGGGCCAGTGCCCCCAACATCAGTACGGGGTTTCTCTCCCTAACCTCCCTGCACCATGCATGCTCAGCATGCCATGCCTCCTCTGCCCAGGTTTTGTGGAGACCTCCCCACTGGTCTCACAGATGTTGTGGAAGACATGTGCAACAATGAGGCATGGCAGTTCTCCTCCTCCACCCTGAGGGGCATGCTGAGAGCCTGCCAGTGCACCTTGAGGTGGCTAAAGGCACACTCTGTGGGTACTGCTCAGGCAATAGTTGAAGTGTTCCTTTCAGCAGCGCAGTTGCCCTGTGTAAGGCTTCATGAGCCATAGCATGAAGGAGTAAGCCAGGTCCCCAATGATGAGGGGAGGGATGACAATGGTGTTAATGATGAAACTGGGGACTCCTGGAATGTAGCACCCATTCTCCATCATCTGGGGGAGGGGGAAGCTGTGGAAGACACAGGCATAGTGGGTTCTGCCTGCCCAGCTGAAGAAGTGAGTGAAGTGGCCCTGGTTGTTAATGAAACCCTACAGGACAATGGACAAGTAGCCCTTGCAGTTGATGAATGCCTGGGCACCTTGGGACAGGCAGAGAATGGGGATGTGGGTGCTGTCTACAGCCCCCATGTAGTTGGGGAAGCCCATGCAGAAGCCACCTCATGTGGACTAACAAGACAGATGAAGCAATTGGCGAGGATGTTCTGGATGACCAGGCACACCTCCAAGATGATGTCTCTGCCATGGACTTGTCAATGCCGTACTGATGGATGATGTAGTGGAGACTGCTTAGGGAGGCCAGCTTCAAGTTGGCAATAGCCACCTGCTACTCCAGTGTGAGGGGTGGCCACATGCTGACATCCTGTCATGCAATGTTGGGGGTCCCTTGAGTGGTGATGTCCATGAAGGTGGCCTAGCATATACAGCAGGTCTGGACTCACTGTCATCACTTGCTGCTTTAGCACGGGCCCAGAACCAGCACTTGACAGTCTGGAGGTGGTGCCAGAGCACCCCAGTGTCCATGACATCCTTGTCAGCCACTTAGAAGTCAGCGACCGAGTCCAGGATGCTTGGCAGGCACAAAGTGTGGTAGCTATGCAGAAAGATCAGCTGCTGGCTCAGGGGCAGAAAGCTGTGTGCCACAACAACCAGCTGCCACGTCATGTCCAGATAGCTATGCATGATATCCCGTAGCCTCCAACCAGAATTGTGCAGGGTGACAAGGAGGACATGCCACAGCTACTGGGTGCAGGCAGTGGGGCACCATGGCAGAATACAGACAAGCCAGGACATGGAGACACATGCAATTTACAAGAGAGGACACACACTCTGGGGCTCTTCTCAAAGTCTCAGGCTGAGGCACAAAGGAGGGTCCACAGTGAGGCGGTGGGGGGCTGGGGCATGGTTGACCATTCCACACAGCCAAACGGTAGTGGCCTGGGCACTTAGCAGTTTCTGGCAGCCCAGGGAGCCTGCAGGGCATGCTGAGAGGTATGCAGAAGCACCATTTTCCTGCAGGACTCAGCTAGCAGAGCTGCCTGCCCCACTTCCCCCAGGAAGGGTTAACGTGTATACTATTTGCTACTGATCCAAACTAGGCTGCTTAGAGAAAACTGTATAACTTCAATCAATTCCTCCATTTTTTTGAACAACCGTACATGGCCTGAACTCCTACTAACATTGCAGGGAAACATCCAACCACCACCTTCCTCTACAGATCAACCCACAGAGCAGAGGCTAGGCTAGGGCATGGTACTCTGCACCTTTTGAATGGTGAAGCAGCAGACATGTTCCTACACTGTACCCAGGCAGTAATTCCACCCACTCATTATTGCCAGAAAACCCCTTTAGGGACAGACATTCAAAAAGCCTGAATTGATTCAATCTTTGCAGGTTATTCTAACCTGGTTAGGCTGAATCAGCTTGTAACTGCAGAGACATCCCAGAAATGCAGACACATGCCTGCAGTGGCTCAGGCTAGAAGCCAGGGGGGTTCGAGAGCAGCCCTACCTTCCCTTCCACAGTGCTGAGCTGAGGGGGAACGTGGCCAGGCCCTGGCAAGATGCTCTGATTAAGGAGACTCCGTCCCCCCCACCCCTTCTGACCAGCCCAGCAGGGATTTGATAACACAGTGTTTATCATTATCACTCCTAAATCAGTGTTTATCACCCCATTAAGAAAACAACATATGGACAGTACCAGCTACCTGTTGATTCTGCCCTTGTCCCATCTGCCACAGCACAGACTGTAGCCAGCACGTGATCTACTAGCTAATGCAGGGAGGTGTCTGCATAAGGCAGGGGGACGGAGATCGGAGTGGGGGAGCAGGGGGAAGCCAGGTAAACGCCTGCATTCTCTGCTGAGATCCAGCCAGAGAGCAGAGGGAAGGGGCCAATTCTGGTGTGGAGCAGAGAGCCCTGCCCAGTCCAGAGAACATGCGGGGATGCTGGGGAAGTCTGGTTTAACTTAAACCAGCAAGGGCTCTGGGACAGACATTGCATAAACCAGTTTGACCCAAATCAGTTAAGTCTGCTACTACATTCAACCAGGTTTATCTCAAACCAGTTTCAGCCATTTTCAAACTGGTTTATGTGCATTGAACATCTGCTCTGTTACAGGTTTAAACCAGTTTCTGATCACTTAAACTGGTTTATGTGTAATATCTGTCCTTAGCCCTGGAGATAAGTCTGAATTATAGGACTGAATTTCCCTTTCCCTTTTCCATCTTTTGGGGAAATTGCTCCTGATTTACACTTGTGCCAGAGCAGAATCTGGTCCACAGATTTCATCTCCACACATATATTACTCAAACCTTGGGACATTTGTGCATGGCTTTGAGTCGGGCCCATATCTAATAAATGTGGGAGAAAAAGCTCTGCAGCCTATTACTGTGAGTTTGCATTGTTGTACTTTGGATTCTCATTTAAATCCATCTGAAAAATATTGTGTATCAAGGCTTGGGAAAGCCCACTGTAGAGTCAATGTGTAGTAAATTATATTTTCAAATATTCTTTTCCTAGCTCCTTAAATATTGAAGGAGTCAGCTACCTACTTCAAAATCATATACTGATCTTATATTTAAAAGAAAACAGTGACAGATCACCTTCACATAAGCATGCAAAATTCACACTACAGAAGGAAGTCCATGTTTCCATTCTTCAGTAAGCCCAGGGAGTGGAAAGCAAGCAGACAGTTCAGCAACCCCTACATACTGCAGCAAGGAACTGTGCTGAGGCTCTAAACCAGTCACTTTGGAAGGAAGGAATATAAGCAGGGCTGTGAGAGGAAGAAATGTAAATAATGAAGAAAATAGGGTCAAAGTGAAATTCACTCCACAGATGCAAAGCATTTAAGTCTTAATTAAACCCTATGTGGCTGCCCATCTGCAGAAGAACAACTATGGCTGTCATTGTGGTATCGGTGAGCCCATCTCAAGGAAGATGGGGCTAAACTTTCTGTACTTTAAGCTAACAAACATGCATGGTACCTGCTTGGTCACAGGACTTTAAATGAAGGTATGGGCCTGGCATGTGGATTAACCCTTTAGTGGGCCCTAGGCAAAGAAACTCATGGGCTCCTACTTTTTTCATTCAGTAATTATAATATGTAAAATAAGCGTAACTGGGACCCTTCTTCACTTAGGGTCCTAGGCATGTGCCTAGTTTGTCTGTGTGTTAATCTGGCCCTTGTGGTGGGGAGTTCCAGGATCAGACTGAGGTGCTTCTCTCCTATAAATTTCATCCAGAAGTCCCCACCACCAAAAAGAGAGCAGGCAAGACTTTGAACCAGCTTACCAACTTCACATTGTTTAGAACCATTTCTTGGCCTTTCTAGGCCTCTGGAGGATTAAGGCTTGTTACCCACCATGAGTGGGTTTGGTTTTTTTGTTTGTTTGTTTGTTTCCCATACAGGGGGGATGTCAGAAGATCAATGCTTCCGAAGCCAGTTATATAGTTTGTACTAGATTTTAGAATAGTCTGTGCTAAGTTTCACTGTCTTCTTACTTCTTGATCCTGAATTTGCATTGTCCCTTTATGGGTTCTTACAGAATAAACATGGGGCATAATCTTAGAGTTTTAATTCTTCTTTAAGACAGTAGGACAGTTGTTCTCAACCTTTCTAGACTCAAGGTACCTCATTTAGCAGCACCCCACTTACAAAACTAATATACATATATTATGACTATTATAATATAAACATTCTATGTCTATTCTTAGTGTTTTATTAATTGGTTATATAATTATAATTATACTGTATTCACCCCTCCATGCTGCTGGTGGGGAATGCTACCTGAGACCTGCCTGCCCCAGCATACGCTGGCTTCGAGAGCAGCAGTGGACTCTCCACACACGGCTGCAGGTCACTGGTGTGAACTGGGAAACAGTGGGGGCAAGTTCTTCCCTTAGGTCCCAAGAGCAATGGCCCCTGAACTCCAGCCTTGGGGCCCTAATGGGCAGAATCAGGAGACTCCCAGCTAGTGGCGATGAAGAGCTGGGCAACACATGCTGCATGTGGGGAGTGCTGAGCTGGTGTGAAGGGCAGGGCACTGAATGAGTCCCAGGATGGGGAGGGGGTAGGCCAAGAGGCCAGAGCACCATCACTACTACCACTGGCTCAACACAGGGTGAAAATGTGCCATGTATTGGTTTTCACGAAACACGTTGGAACCCAACTGAGAAGTGGCTTCAGCAGAAAGGCATGTCAGCCTGTGTTATATTTATGCAGTCAGGCTTGCCTTTCTGCTGAAGCTTTTTGCAGCTCAGCTCTGGCATGCCTCCTGAAAACAAAGGCACACAGGGAAGTTTCTCCCTGTGGCAGTGGTGCCAGCATTGCAGTATCCCTGCCAGGTTCTTGCAGCACTTCAATTAAGAACCACCACTGTGGGACTTATATGAAAGAGACAGTGCTGTCCTGTGTGTATATGTACAGTGCATTGCTGACTACTGGTGTTACCAAAACAACAGTGTAGCTGAACAGTCTGATCTCAGGTAAGCAAGTATAAATTCAGTGTTATATTAACTTTAATGGACTTGCTCCAAATTTATGGCAATGTATCTAGGAGCAATGTGTAGCCCAAAGACTAAAGGAAAAGATTGTTTTATCTAGTTTCTAAAGCATTACATATCTTAAATAAATTTATGTCTGGGTTAAGATTAATATTTACTGAAAATAAGGGTTCAAATTCATTATCAATTACATAGAGTTACATACTCTTATGCCTATTGTAATTGAAGCCTGTACCCCATCTTGTTCCTTCCATCTACCACGTTATATGATCTTAAACCTCTTGGCTTAATCTATGGCTAAAATTATATGCCACTGTACAAATTACAGCTAAAATATATACTAGATTTTGAAGTTCTGCAACGTGTTTTAAAGATGTAGCTTATAAAATAAAAATGATTTTTTCAGCATTATAGGAAGCAAAGATTTGCATTAACAACTCTGGTGATGGTTGTGAAAACTCAAAAGCTTTTCATTGACTAGTAAATGCTAATGCTAATACTTAGCACTTGTAGAAGTTTTTCAACTGCAGAACCTAGCACACTGCAAAAGAGGACAAGAATCACTATTCCCATGTACTAATGGAAACAAGCACAACAAAGTTAAGTGGGAGAGGTCACAAATTAGATCAGTGCTAGAGCCACCAGTGCCCTGACCCAGTCCTTATAGACTTCTGAAACACACACTCCATTTACACAGTTTTCTGCCTCCCATGGAAAAAGGATGGAGGGGACTTCAAAGTGGCGTAATCTATGAATGATTATGATTTAAGAAAATGTACAAGAGCAGTTCCTGGAACAAGAACTGTTTTACCCTTGCTCCCTTCTGGGGCCAAATCTTTAGAAAAGGGAAAGGGATCTGTACACCGGACTCCAAACTTCTACCCACAGCACAATGAATGAGACCAGTAGAGGATTGTAGCTCATAAACCATAATCTCCTGAAACAATGCAGCTCTGGTCATAATGTGTACTCCACAGGGACAAACTACGCATCTGAATGTTTAAGCAGGTTCTGCACTGGAATCAGGATTTTTCTGTTTGAAAGATATTTCTGCAAACAAACTCAGTACTGACAACAAACTATTCCACACATTTCTGATTCACTGTATTAAAATAAGTGCTTCCTAATGTTTGCTCTGATTCCTGTTTTTTTTTTTCAATTACAGTTTACATTTTCTTATTATGCCAGTTGGATGAACTGAAAAAGTAATAATTTAAAATCCAATTGGTTTAATTCAATTGTATCAACAGTCCAAAGATCTTTCACACAATCTTGGAATCAGAGTTAACAAAGTTTAGGAGTTCTTCAGACAAGCTGGCAGTGGATTAATTAAATCTCCACTTCACTGTCTCTTATTGTAGACTCAGATAAACGTTTGTTCTTTTTGGCTGACTTCCTCTTTAACAATCACAAAATGAAAAATAGGGATCAGATTCACCAATATTGTCTATGCTTCAAATTTTAAAACTTTATTAATATATTGCCCTCCCTGGAAATGCACAGTATTTTAAATAAAGTCTCACAGAAGATTATATATCTAATAATGAATAGAATTTTTCTGCACTTACATTCTATTACATTAAAGCCCATTTAGCATTCTTATTCTTTCTTAGACATTTACAGGAGCCTTGTCTGAGAAAGAACTAAATAATAGATAGTGAATAGACACAAATTATTTTACTGCTTCACCGTATACTGTTGTATTTTATAATTTTCTTACATTAAATGTTGTAATATACAAAATATACATTTGTATATTAATTAATACTGTGTAATATACAACGTTCAAATTGTAATATACAAAGTATTAATCTTCCACTGAAGTGAATGTAAGTCTTTCCATTGATACCAAGCGGATCTGAACAAGGCTTTGGAGAATTAATTTAAATAAATAATCTTAATTCTAAAATAACTCTAAACATCCTCCTGAGCCATTCCTTCTGTATTCTTGCTTAACTGAGGGCTGACCTTAAGACCTACTTGTCCTTGGAGCATTTGGAGCTGTTTGTCAGAATAATATATTTCAATAACACTGCAGCATCTAAAATGACCATTGATATATACTATATTTACTCACCACATATATCTTTCCAAAAGGATACCACATATATCCAAAAACCCAGCATGTTTCCAGAAAACAACCTTCCAAAATTAGAAAATCTGATTTTCTGCATGGGAAAGAAGGGAAACCATGAAGACACTGTAGGATGCTTGCCATGCTTCTTTGCCTGCCAGGGGTGGAGGGGACAGAGTTCACCCTTTGGGTCAGAACTACAGTGTTGATCCTCTTGTGGCCACAACTGAGCCAGTCAGGATCTCCCTGCAGTCATCATTCAGTCATAGATTTGGAAAAATCTTTTTTTTCCTTCATTTTGCGTTCCCAAGATAGGGTGTATGTATTATCTGGGGACATGTGGTGTGTGAGAAAAATATGGTATCTTGTGTAGATTATGAGTACTGGATTTTATTTGTGTGTGTATGTGTGACAGAGAAAGAGATTTTTTGGGTTAACAAATGTACATGACAACTCAGCTTTTGAAGAGTTGCTTCTGCCGCTCAGCTTCATGGGGTGAATTCTGCTTTTTTGCTCAGAAACAGATCCGTAGTACTTATACCACTATTATAACTTCCTGCTGCTTTTCAGGAGCAGTTATATGGAGAGTCACAGCAGAGAGAGCCCTTAAGCCCTTTTTCTTCTCATCTTCCAATGAGTCAGATGTGATAAGGTAATTTTGAACAACTCCTCCAAATGTAAAACTCAGATTATTATCAGCAGGAAAAGCGTATGAGGCTCACAAAATAAAGTCTGAAAGGTTGATTTCTCACTGCCTGCCCTTGTGGTTAAATAGCAATTTTAGCTCTTGTTAAAAGAGTTCATTGACACCAAGTAGGGGTCCAAAATATATTGTTGAGAAATTAATTCACAGAGAGATTAAACAGGTGGTAACCAGGAAAAAAAATATAAGCCAGACATGTTGCATGTCCCATTATATATAAAACAAGGTTAGCTGAAATGCAAACAATGATCTTCAACAATTTCCCCTCACTGACTGAGGCCAGAGTTGAGACTAATGTTTTGGGAATATTATTATTCAGGGGGATTCAGAATTATCATTGACCAATACCTAGAATACACAAGGTAAAGCTTTGGGATTTGGTCCTTCATAGGAAGGGATTGCGTTTCCTGCACGCTGTAGTGGTTTAGTGTGCTTTGTGTGTTCCTCTTTAGTGTCTGACTCCTTCCCCTGTAACTTGTTTCCTTACAGCAGAAGTTTTCTTTGAGCTCATATACCAGGGAGATGTGTTTTCATAGATAAAGAGCCGAAAATCTACCCAAAATGTACTGCTAGCATCTATGCAGACACTATGCAGCCTTCCCAGGAAACATAAAGATTAGATCCATGTAGCCAGTCTGTAAGTAAGGAGATCAGTAAAGGAACAGAGCCTGTATTTCTTCCCCACCAGTCAAGACTGGTGTGCCAACCTGTACAGGTGTGCCAACCACACACTGGAGACTCCATTCCCTTGGCCAATATTTATAGTACTTAGTACCCATTAGGCTTTTTCAGTTGTCACAGTGCTGTACAACCCGTATCTCTTTGTATCCCTGCAAGGTAGATACTGTTTACATTGCACAGACAGGGGAACTGAAATAGAAACATTAAATGACACGTTCATGTCCCAGCAGGAATTAGCATCATCTTTCTAGACAATTCTAAGGCTGTATTCATTGTACTTATACGTATGCTTCATAAATACAATGACTATCTCATTGTGGAACCATTTTCAGGTTGGGATGTGAAAGTGAGGCATAGGAAAATTAAATGACTTGTCCAAGGGGTCACATAAGAAATCTGTGTCAAAGCTAGAAACTGAAACAGCTGTTCTGCATATCAGCTCAATATCTTAGCTATAACACTGTCTTTCCAGTGCTGCCAATAGAAGCTAGAAATTCCTGGATTCCTGTCTATACTCCTACTACTTGGTCATGATTCCCCTCTGTCAAACAGAACAAATTTAAAATTCACATAGTGTTACTGCTGCTAGAAGTAGCATCTCTTGCCAAGAATGATCAATTACCATCTTCAGTAGGGTAGATTCAGAAGAGCAAGAGGCCATCAGACCAGCAAACCATGACAGGTCATAAGCTGTGAAGGCCTTCTGCAAATCCTACTACCTGATCAGAGATGAAAAGGGTTAAGAAAGAACACCCAGTATCGTACAACATCAAAGCATTTTGTACTCTCTTGTCTCTCACTACAGTTTTGTGGTCATAGACAGTTAAATTAAGAATGCCTTTGTAAGCATTTTTCATTGCCGTTAGTGCCCTTCTCTGGTATTATTCAAACCCTTTGAGTTTTCAAGGTTTGGCTAATCCTGTTTCTTTTAAAATCGCATGAAGTCCCTTGGTACATATCATGGATACTGAAAGGAATGAATGCACACCTTGCAAAAAGAGCAGAATAGGTCTCACATATAAGGAGAACTGAGCTGGTCAGCATCCATAAGAGCAACTTTTACCTCTTGAACATAGTAATGGACAGACATAGCTAATGGATTGGACTATCAGTAAAAATGGCTTTGAACTCCACTGCAATGACTATTCATTATGCTGGCTTCCATTACCTGCAACATACACCGCACTAGATTTACAAACTCCATATTTTTCAGAGTTTTGACACAAGACATCACAACCAATCTTTTACCATCCAGAAAAATAACTTTGGCAAGTCTCAGAAACCTTTTGTTTCCTCTTTACTGGTCAGCAATTATAGATGCACAGGACACAAGTCATTTGTTCTTAATATGGCACATCCTTAGAGGCTTCAGCTGAAAAGCGCAATCCATTTTGGCTGACTACTGTGACATCCCAAACCCGCACATCACATTGCAGACTGAATTGCTCCACATTGTGATTTTGATAAGATAAGGGGCGTGGGTTAGCACAGAACCATTACCATTTAAAAGCAGTCACATTACATTACACATAACAGTTTTTGTAAAAACAAAAAATAGCAGGCTCAATGGCAGTCCTAACGAGTTAAAACCTCTATTTACCTATAGAATAGTACCAACATGAGCAGCTGCAATACAGAGGTCTCCCATAAGGACATACCAAAGTTCCTCAAGCCGAATGTGGATGGAACAGCCCTAGGGGTCAGAAAGTATGTCAGTGTCTATACCTAATTAGCCCTTAGCCTCTCTGCTGAGACTGCCAGCAAGGATGACAATTAGCACCAATTGGGATGATGGCTTTTTATAATATGGACACATGTTCATCAGGCAATGGACTGAGACCACCAACTCATTTCACATAGGCCATTGAACACAGCAGCCATCCTATAGTAATGAGTCAACTTATGGCCACTGTCAAGTAAGGCTGAATTTAAACTGAAGATACAAAGATCCATATTCTATTTCCTATTCCCTCAGCTTGCGAGGCCACTTGTAACATCCTTCTAGAAACTGTCTTTGTATTGCTCTTATTTCAGAAATTTTGGCTACAGTGATTTGTGCCTTTTCTTATGAAATAAATGACTTGAGTTATAAAAGTGCTTTCATGTATTCTCCTGTCCCCTGAAAACCTTAGTGTTCAAAGTTTGTCAAGTTGCACCTGCAGAAAAATCCTGACCTTGTGTCTAGATGACTTGTGCATATAGCCCAACCTGCCATTAATTTTTCAAGTACTGTAGAAAACTAATTTTCCTTGGGCTTATTTTTCCCTCCCAGACCATAAAAACTTTGAGTGATTATAAATGTGTCCCAGCATTTTCCAGGCCATGTCATAGATATGTTCCTTACAGCTCTATTCAAATCAACATAACTTCCATTACAAGTCTCTCTTCTTGTGCCATAAATCATTATATAAAAATTTGGCATGATAGGCTGGGACAGACCTTTACCTTTATCTTTTAAATCAATGGCAATGTTATTTTCATTGTATAGCACTTGTCTTGAAAATCTCGGAGGAGGATGGTGCAATATAATTAGTAATGCCACTGACATGCTTTGTCTCACCCACAGAAATAGCATCATTATCTCTTTCATTATCTATTGCACAAACTTCTCCAATGCTCTTCTTAATAATAACTGTTGTGTTATTTTGTTGGATTTTTGTCTTGGTATTTCTACTGATGGAAAATTCTTTTTTTCTTTATTTTTAGCATGATTATTTTGGAAAACAATAAATGAAGTCACAACTGTTTTCTTTATCTAAGTTTAAGGCTCATAATTCTCATAATTCCAAACAAGGTAGGATCATGCAGAATGATAAAATAAGATAACTCTGACTTGAAAGGCAAACAGAGAAAATAGGCCTGTGTACTCATGTTGTGTGGGCACAATTTTTTGTTTACCTATACAAAAGTAAATTCCTGAATAACTATTCAGCTCAACTGAAGCAAATCAGTGTAAAGCCAAAACTGGGTCCTTCCTGCCTAGCCCTGAAACTCCTCACTACCCACCAAATCAACAGAGAGTTGAGGCACTCAACTCCTTAACAGAGACATTTAATCCATATCTTGTGGCATGACATCTTATATTTATAAATAAGAGCTAAATATTTTCTGGTTAGATAATAATGCATGTAAATCAACAACAAACAAGTTTAAAGTGAAGAGAGAAGGGAAGAGAGTCTGATTTCATGCACTGATTAAATTTAAATTTAATTGAGGACTATCTAAAGGTGATTGCACTGACTAGTAGATAGAATGTAAAGCTGGGAGTCAGATAGGTTACTCAAAGAATAGCATTGCCAAATAATAATTTATAATGTAGTCATATTATCCATAGGACAGTCTAAAATTGAACTCATCCTCATGAGCTAATTTGCATCTTCACAGTGTGCAGGAAACACAGTCCCCTCCCATGAAGGACCAAATCCCAAAGCTTTACCTTAGGTACTGGTCAATGATAATTCTGAATCCCCCTGAACATTAATATCCCCCAGAGCTTTTGTCTCAACTCTGGCCTCAGTCAGCAAGGGTAAATTGTTGAAGAACATTGTTTGCATTTCAGCTAACCTTTTTTTATATATAATGGGACATGCAACATGTCTGGCTTATATATATTTTTCTTAGATACTGTCACAACCCAAAGTTGTGATTTTTGTTTTGTGTGTGCTTTGGCACTGCTAAATTATTTTCCCACCAAATTTGTAGCTTTCTTTGCAGTGTGCATTTCTTTTTGCATCTGAGAAATGCTCGTTGCAAAGAGTTCCCGCCATTTGTATTAGAATTCAAGCCACATTATTGGCTAGTTCTAAATTATGCACACGTGGCAGCTAGCGATTGGCTTGCTAGCCGTATAAAAAGCTTGAGTGGTTTCCGCCCAAGTTGGAGGACTCCACGAACACCAGGAGGAGGGATCTTCACGCTGTGTGAGGATCTCTAAGCGCTGCAGAGCCTATCGGACCCAGCGCATTTCAAGCAGGCAACAGAGGTCTGATCAGCCTCTAGCCTCTCCCCGTCGCTGTTCGCAATCCTTGACATATCCCTTTCCCTGCGCGCAAAAGGATCCACGGAGCTTCAGCAACTCCGTGGGAGAGACCCGAGCTTGTCGTAGTCCTCAAACGAGGATTTAATCGGAGCCGTGCCTGGAAAACTGTCCAGCCTACACCGCGACCATCTTCGGTGTAAGTAAACAATCTTGAATCAACCACTACATGTCCGTGACTAATTCTAGCACGTTGCCTGTTTTCTCCGATCCAGTGTGCCCGGGCTGCTGGCCACAGCCCGCGCGGCTCGAAAAAGGGCCCGGATCGCCTGCGGCCCGCACAGATACTACTCATTAAATCTCTCTAGGAATTGATTTCTGACCAATGTATTTTGGACCCCTACTTGGTGGCCATGAACTCTTTTAACAAGACCTAAAATTGCATTTTAACCGCAAAGGCAGACAGTGAGAAATCAACCTTTCAGATTTTATTTTGTAAGCCTCATATGCTTTTCCTTCTAATAATAATCTGAGTTTTACATTTGGAGAAGTTGTTCAAAATTATCTGCAGGATTTAAGAGAACTGAAAGATACTTCAAGATCTCAAGATAATTTAGGATTTTAGGCACTGTTTACAGACAATGACTAGACAAAACCAGTTTATGATTTAGAGTCCAAGATGTTTTTCTAAGCAAGCAAACAAGTGATGTGAGTAATTAATCAGGCTAATCAATGACCCTGTGTGTTGTTAATTAATGGCCCTGTGTGTTGTTAATTAATGGTCATGACGACTATTGCTGGACTCTCAGCCAACAGAGTATTTATCTACTTTCCAGGCTCAGAGATTTTGCAGTGTTTCTCTGATACCCCCCCCTCAAAACAAACAAACAAACAACCCCCCCCACCACATTTTTTAAATGGCTTCTAAGAAGATTGGGGGGGGGGAGGTCCAAAAGATAACGTGAAAAATGAGAGAGCATTATTTTTATGAATATCATGAGCATATTGATTTACTTGCCTGATATTAGCCAGTCAGTCAGCACAAAGTTAAATCAAAGGAAGATATTGTTGTGCAGTGAAGGTGGGGAGCAGGGGATGGACAAACAGGAAATTAAATAATAGTAGAGATAAGACACCTTGGATGAACAACTTCAAGGGAGTTAAGATAATGGTTTGGTCATTAATTGGCTATTTTCTAAGAACTAGCATAGTCTCAACTGCTGGTTTGCAAAGGTGAAAGCCTACAGATTGAAAGACCCTCTGGGAAAAAAAGGAGGGGCTGTGAGTGACCATTGGCATAAGTTATAATATATTTTATTGTTTTAATGGAGAAACATTCAGAGCTGCAGGGACTGACTGTCCAGGCCCAGCAGAGTATAAAAGGAGACTCCCCAGGTGACCAGGGAGCCAGTGAACAGGGGCTGCAAACAGAGTAAGCAGTTTGCAGGCCAGTTCCCAAGCCAGTTCATGGGCACTCCTCCCCCCACCGCCCCCTTTTTTTGAGGGCAAGTCTTTCAGCTTGGCATGAGGAAGCAGGGGAAAAAAGGAACCTTTTGGGGCTAACAAGAAATAAGCAGGCCAGGTCCAGGTGAGCTTACTAGGAAGGTCTGCTTGGAAGAAGAGCAGTAAGAGAAAAAAGGCAGATTAAAAGACCCAGGAAAGTGAGTGGAGGACATTGCAATGCCAGAGCCACTGCCACTGCCTCTGCTTGCACCTGTGAGGTTTCTGTCCCAGCAGAACCGGTCACCATCAATGCTTCCACCCAGATCCAGGTTTGGCGTGGTGGGGACTGAGGTTTGCAGGTTCCTTCCAAAGATGACTAGGTCAGGGAGTGCCTGCAGAGTGAGCGGTGCCTCCTGATGATGTCTCTCAGGGAACAGGCAAGAGAAATACAGGAGGTGATGAGGCTCTGAAGCATCCTCTGCCATGAGGTGTTCATCGATTTAATGCTGGAAGAGACCTCCAGGACTGTGGAGGAAGAAATGCAAGACACAGCACTAGAGAAGAGAAAGGACATGGAGACTGAAGGGGGTGGAAGCTGGAGGCTTGTGACTTCTGGCAGCAAGCAAAGATTTTCACCTCTAACTGCAGTGGTTCATCTGGAGAACAGATATGCAGCCCTAGCAGCAGAGAGGGAGGAGCACATTCCATTGGTGGAGGAAGACAGGCCAGGCCTCACCAAGGTGGGAAGGATCAAGATGGTCACGACCAAGAAGAAGCAATGTGTGGTGGTGGTTGGAGACTCTCTTCTGTGGGAGACAGAGGGAGCCATCTGCCAACCTGACCTGTTGCCTTGGGGGTCTTCTGCTTTCCTGGAGCCCAGATCTGAGATGCCACAGAGGGACTACCAAGGTTCATCCAGCTCTCTGACTAGTACCCAATGCTGCTCATCCACGTGGGCACCAATGATACTGCCAGGGGAGACCCTGAGCATATCAAAAGTGACTTCAGGGCTCTGGGTGCAAGGGTGAGGGGGTCTGGGGCTCAGGTCGTGTTCTCATTAATCCTCTCAGTCAAGGGAAAAGGCCCGGGCAGGAGCAGGTGCATCCTGCAGATCAACACCTGGCTGCACAGGTGGTGTTGCCAGCAGCCACCATGGCAAGTTCCTCCAAGAAGAAGGATTCCTGGGAAGAGATGGGATCCACCTGATAAAGAGAGGGAAGAGCATCTTCACAGACAGGTTCACTAACCTAGGGAGGAGGGCTTTAAACTAGGTTTGCCGGGGGATGGAGACCAAAGCCCTGAGGTAAGTGGGGAAGTGGGAGACCTGGAGGAAGAGCAAGCAGGAGTGGGGCAAAAGGGGAGGTGCTCTCATGCTTCCTGAGAAATCAGGGCAATTGGCTAGTTACCTCAGATGCCTGTACACAAATGCACAGAGCTTGAGAAACAAGCAGGAAGAATTGAAAGTCCTTGCACAATCACAGAACTATCACGTGATTTAAATAATACAGATGTGGTGGGATAGCTCGCATGACTGGAGCACTATCACGGATGGGTACAAACTGTTTAGGCAGGACAGGCAGGGGAGAAGAGGAGAAGGAGTTGCTCTTTGTGTAAAAGAGCCATATGATTACTCAGAGCTCCAGTATGAAACTGAAGATAGGCCTGTTGAGAGTCTCTAGGCTAGGGTCAGAAGGGAAAGCAACAAGGGTGATGTTGTGGTGGAGGTCTACTATAGACCACCAGACCAGGAGCAAGTGGTGGACCAGGCTTTCTTCAAACAGGAAGTTTCCTGATCACAGGCCCTGGTTCTCATGGGGGACCTCAATCACCCTGACAGCAGTGCGCAGGCAATCCAGGAAGTTTCTGGAGAGAATTAGGGACAACTTCCTGGTGTGTGTTGGAGCAGCCAACTGGGGGCCATGCTCTTCTTGACCTGCTGCTCACAAACAGGGAAGAATTAGTGGGGAATGTAGTAGTGGATGGCAACTTGGACAGCAGCGATCATGAGATGATTGAGTTCAGGATCCTGAGGAAAGGAAGGACCCTGGACTTCAGAAAAGCAGACTTTGACTCACTCAGGGAACTCATTGGCAGGATCCCCTGGGAAGCCAGACTGAGTGGGGAGCATCAGGCTCAGAGGGTAGTAATCAATGGCTTGATGTCTAGTTGGCAGCTGGTATCAAGTGGAGTGCTCCAGGGATCGGTCCTGGGGTCAGTTTTGTTCAATATCTTCATCAATGACCTGGAGGATGGCATACAGTGCACCCTCAGCAAGTCTGCAGATGACACTAAGCTGTGGGGAGTAGTAGATATGCTGGAGGGCAGGGCTAGGATTCAGAGTGACCTAGACAAATTGGAGGATTGGGCCAAAAGAAATCTTATGAGGTTAAACAAGGACAACTGCAGAGTCCTGCACTTAGGATGGAACAATCCCATGCACCAGTACAGGCTGGGGACTGACTGGCTGGGCAGCAGCTCTGCAGAAAAGGACCTTGGGGTTACAGTGGACAATAAGCTGAATATGAGTCAACACTGTGCTCTTGTTGCCAAGAAGGCTAACAGCGTGCTGGGCTGCACTGGTAGGTGTGTTGCCAGTAGGTCAATGGAAGTGATTATTCCCCTCTATTCAGCACTGAGGAAGCCACATCTGAAGTACTGTGTTCAGTTACCCCCAGTATAGAAAGGGTGTGGCCAAATTGGAGAGAGTCCAGCAGAGGGCATCAAAAATGGTGAGGGAGCTGGGAAACATGACTTATGAGGAAAGACTGAGGGAACTAGTCTTATTTAGTCTAGAGAAGAGGAGACTGAGAGGTAATTTAACAGCAGCCTTAAACTACCTGAAGGGGGGTTCAAAAGAGGAAGGACCTAGACTGTTCTCAGTGGTGGCAGATGACAGAACAAGGAGCAACAGTCTCAAGTTGCAGCAAGGGAAGTTTAGGTAGATTTTTCTCACTAGGAGGGTAGTAAAACATTGGAACAGGGTACCCAGAGAAGTGGTGGAAGCTCCATCCTTGGAGATTTTCAAAACTCAGCTAAACAAAGCTATAGCTGGGATGATCTAGTTGGAGGTAGTCCTGCTTTGAGCAGGGGGTTGGACTAGATGACCTCCTGAGGTCCCTTTCAACTCTAACTTTCTGTGATTCTATGACTGCCTGTCTCTGCCAGGCAGAAATGATGTAAAATGGAATTTACTACAACTCATTTGAAAAATTAAGTAGTAGGTGAGGGAAATACGCATATAGACATTTATTGTGTCACCCTTATCTTGGATACCCTGAGTTGAATAAATAATATGTTTTTTTAAATGCTTCAATCAGCTGCTGATCTTGAGTTCTTGGAGGAAAAGGGCCAACGGACAACAGCTAGCTGGGCTGGTTGTGTTAACACAGCTGTAAACAGGTGCAACAAGGGGGAACAGTAAAAAAACACAGGCTTAGACTGGCAGGACTCCCAGAGGGAGGTCTTCGTCATCGTGTCTCCAATCCAAACTTTCTATATTGGCTGCTCCCAATATTCTGTACTGGCCACTGCTTCGGGTGTTAGTGCTGCCAATTCTTGTGAAGTGTATTGTGGCACTGCAGGGCATCTCAATAGATGATCCATGGTTTGCTTTTCCTGACAAACACATTGGTTGATTGCATAGAGGACCCATGATTTCATGAGAAAGTTGCATCTTCCAAGACCCACTCTCAATTTGTTCATGCTCCACCATATGTGCCATTTGTAGTTGGAACTGGATGCTAACTCCTTAGTGGGGGTAATTCCTCACTGGCTCCATTCAACAGCTTCGTCACCTACTTTTTCCCATTCTTTTTGCCAGAGGGTAGTTCTGGCTGATTCTGGTGATGTGGTCAATGGTGTGGTAGGGGACTAAGAGTTATTTCTCAATGACAGACCATGGTACACTGATCGATGTCATATAGTGGGTGGCAGTCATCTGACTCTTGTACCTGCGAGTCAATTTCTCCTGCTACTTTGCTCCTGATGTAAGGGGGTGCTATACTGGATAGTGCGTATAGGCAGGGAACAGGGGTGGGCTTTAGGCAGCCTCCTATAATTCTACATGTATCATTTAGGGTGGTGTCAATATGTTTACTGTGACTTGAGTGTCCCCAGGTGGTGCAGACATATTCGGCCACAGAGAAACAAAGTGCTAAGGCAGTAGTGCATAGGGTGGATAGATGTGCTCCCCACTTGGAATTTGGAGCTTATGCAAAATGTTGTTTCATGTGTTGACCTTGGCTTTGGTATTTAATATGTGCTTTTTGTAACAAAGTGTATGGTCCAGTGCTACCCCTAACTAGACCAGGTTTTTCTGATGGTCGAGACACTGGTCACCCCAGGTGACATTCAGGTGTCATTTCACATCACGGTTCCTCAGATGGAAAGATTTGTGTTTTGCTAGGGCTGGGTTTGAGATAATTATTTAGGTAATAATCTGACATCTCGTCCAGTGTCCTCTCCAGGATCTTTTCTGTATCCTCAAAATTCTTCTGCTGTGTGGTAATACAGAGATCATCAGCATAGATGAAACACTGACATTCAGCAGGAAATGGCTGATCATTAATGTAGATGTTGAATAAAAGGTGGGACAAGTACACTGCTTTGTGGTAAGCCATTCTTTTGAGGGTGCCATCTATTTTTCTAGTCATTTATTTCCACATAGAGAGAGGTAAATGTAGTGGTATCTGTCATCCACAGGTTGGTCTTAAAAGCGGCTACCAGTGTGGCTACCAATGCAAACCTTGTCTCACGCCATGGGAATAGGGGATATTTGTTGCTTGGTAATCCAATTAAGTGGGAAACACTATGGGGTTACACACTAGCTAAAATAACAAGTAGTGGACCACATCTGGTATCCATGGTGGGACTCAGAAAGTCCCCATTAGTATCCATGATGGGATCAGAAAGAGACCACAAATGCAACTCACTCCAGAGCCAATACATGTAATATTGTTGAAACACTAAAAATGTTAAATTTTAAAGTTTTTTTCTGATAGCAAGTTTGCACCTTCAAAACTTTGTTCTCTATAGATAAATGCTTCCAATTCCATACACCCTAACTGGCTTGGTCATTACTAGTTAAGTCCTGTATTTCTACACACTCTCACCAGCTGGCTAAATGGATGGCTTGCCTAAGATGCTAGTACCCTGCACTAACAATGCGCTGGTAGCTTTGAGACATCCCTGATGCCCTAGTTGTTTTTTTCTTCGCTGGTTGAAAAACAATCTATACAGCATTCACATACTCCACACACATCTTACACCTACTTGTCTCTCCAATTATGTGAGAGATTATATGTATAATTGTGATTTAATTGTCACTTAATCCCTTCTTACAGATTTCTGATGACACAAAAGTGTTTTGGTTAATAAAGAAAAGGAGGAGGATTGCAAGAAACTACAGAAGGATTTAAACACTTTGGGGATTGGGTAACATGATGGCAGTTGCAATTTAACTTGGATAAATTAAGGGAATGCACATTGGCAAAAATGATCTAAACTGCTCATTTTCACTGATGGGTTCTGAATTTGTAGCATACTCTAAGGAAAAACAACAAATAGTGGCTGATACTGTGAGCAGTGAGAATGCCAGTGCAACCGCTTGATGACAAAACAATAAACTTCAGTTAAATGTTTAAAGGTGACCTGCAAGATCTTAATTTAAAGAAATACCAGAGTTTAGAATTGTGTCATAGATATCCTAAATAACCTTGATGAGGTGGTACAAGGCAAATGCATTTGCTGTGGTAAATATTTCACGTGAGTAGACATGAGGAAATAAATTATATGGGGCTTAAAAAGGAATCTCCTATACAGGAAGGGGAGGGAAAAAACCTATTATAGGAACCTGTTCCAGACTCTAATATTGGCATGCACTTAAGTGGGGAATTCAGATACTGGATAACATGCTTGAAGAGCAGTTCCCAGTGTCAACTTTCTCAAAGACTGAATGTTGCAGGGTGCGGTCCAGTATAAATTATTCTGCAGCACAGCACTTCAAGTAATCCCAGACAAATATGCACCCCGGTGCTCCAAATAGCATTCCACCATGCAGGGGCTGTTCATTAGCACAAAATAAAAGATAGTACACAGTTCCTTTCATCCTTTGAGGCTGAAGCTATTCCTTCCCTGCTCCATAAGGTTCTTCCCTTCCCCCTTTCTGGGGAATACAGCACTCCCATCTTTGGTGTAGGGTTCTTTGCAACCTTCCTCCTAGGGCAGAAACCTCAGACTATTTTACTATCTTTAAAGGGCTGTCCTAAATGCTTCTAGGGCCTTTTATCTTGATCCTTGCAAGTTTTCTCAGCCTGGCTCAATCTGCAGAGAAGCCCCCTTTCAAGTGTCTCCTGTTCCGATAAAGCTGAATAAATATCAATCCAATTGATTCTCAGAAATGTGAAATGTGCTAATTGAACTGAATGTTCAGAAAAAATCTGTGTTCTGCAAATTCAGCTCTGTTACATTTAGGCTAGGGGCACTAAAAGATGCAGCCATTGTGCCTCATCACAAAAAGCCTCATGTTTCTGGCTAAGGCAAAAAACATCCTCTTGGAAACAAAACATGGGTTAGCATCAGACAGCAACTAAGTGATGGCATATGAAGAAGACCAAGGGAGGCAGTAAGAGGTAACAATTTATTTTTTTCATTTTAGAACCCAATTTATTCTGATAAATAGGTGTTGATCCTGGCCATACTCCAGCTGTTCTGCTGCTGCTGCCATAAAGTGTGTCTAACCACAGCTGATTCATCCCTGAAGGATCTTTTCTCCTCTGGCATCGCTGGGTGGATCTAAGCAGTTCCAATGCCATCCCCTTCCCAACTGCTAGTGTAGAAAGACATGGCCAGGGAGAGTGGGCTTGGCTCAGGCTCCCTAGCTGCTATAACAGCTTCATTGGGTTGGCGGCTGCTACTAGACTTAATACTGGGGAAATTAAAAAAAATACTTCTTTGCCACAGTAGGGGATCTTTATAAAATGGTCTCCAACCTTTACTGAAACCTTTACATATGATAGGCTGGCACTTGTGATCAAGCCACTGCCACAGGCCACTGAGTACCTGCCTTCCCTGCTCTCTCTTGCATGCGTACATGCCCATGCCCTACAGTCTCTGTTTACCAGTGCCACAAAGACACCACGTAGCCAATGACTGTGCAAAGGGACAAATCCAGTGGTAACAGTAAGCAAAGAAACAAAGATGGGAAGGGAGGGGAAATGTGAAACATGGCACAGGTATGCTTGGGTGCCCCCACTGCCATGTGCTGCCGATTCCTGAGCTACCATAGGCCAAATCCAAATTCTTCACAAGTTAGATCCTGCCCATGGGCCATAGCTTGCTGACCCTAGTTTACAATAATTTAAAAGGTATAACTATTAAGATTCCAGCATCTCAAGCAGAAGGGTGATATCCTGGGTACCCAGCCCCACTTCCATTCATTTCCTTGGGTTACGAGCAGAGTTTGATTTATAGGTCTAGTTCAACTCCTACTGGAGTCAATATAAATCTCGTTGACTTCAGTGAGAATGGAGAAAACAAAACTGTGAGTTTTCTAGCTTAGACCTCTGGCTATACTTGTCAAACAGATTAAATAGTGTATTACACTATAGTGCTTTTGTGAGCTGAACCACACAGAATTAAGGTCTTCACTTACTGAAATAAAAAAGGTGGGGGTGGGAATGGGGGTATATACAGAGATAACAGACAGGAAGCTTATATTTTTAATTTCTTTTGCTTGATAGTGTATTTCTTATAATTGACTATAATAATGACTTTGTATTTACTACATAATAGATAGCTGGGCACATGCAAAGTCAGCATATGCAAAATTGTAGTCAGGGATTGGTAGTATGAGGAATGGTTTGAAAACTTAAACATTTAGGAATGAAAGTGCTAGAAGATAGATCTTTGTACCAAAAGATGGCAGGGAAAGTTACCTTTTAACATTCCCTTTTGCAGCTCACCCCAGAAGGTTTTTCTCTTTCAATGCTTCCCATCTCCCACATCCCCTTATTTGCTTGTATATGTAAGAATGAATGCATTTTGACATGCAAGAAGTAATGCCTAAGACACATCATTCCTTTGTGCTTATTAATGTGGTAAATGAGCTGGAATGCACAGCACTCTCATTCGTGCATACCATGTAACAATAGCAATTTTTCTTCGTATATTATTTTTTGTTTTCACCTAGGTGCTGATAAGAATAATTTGCTGCACTCTATTAAAGGAAACAAATTCTAACACAGCATAATGATCTGATAATATAACAGAAAGTTTTTCATTGGAGACAATGAGCCCTTTCTCAGGAAATGAAACACAGAACCTGTTCTGATCTCATCTACACCATTTTTTTTTATATAAGTGTATGTTCACTGACTTCACCTAAGATGCTCCTGATTTATTATGGCATAAATGACAACAGGATCAGGTCCATAGTCTCCTTTTTGTGCTGTGCTAAAGAACAAAAAGAGAAGAAACTTTATAAGTTATGAGAGGAAATGTCTTTGGAATATGTTGATTTGTATTTAGAGTAAAGGTTCTGCTAATCATGTCTATGGGTTTCCCATCTATTGCCAAAGGTATTACTGTGTCTTAACTTGAAAAGAAAGCTCAATATCCTAGAAAAAAACTATTTTAAGCAGCATACAAGAGTAAATTATTGAATTTTAAAATTTATCTTAAACATGTTAAAGAATAAATAACAGCCATATGGGATACTTTATTCTCTATGTGGTATGGATGGAGACAGTGTAAGATTGAATAATGTAGTTCCAAGTTCAGTGTAACACAGCAAGACTCCAATTTATAATAAGTTTGATTTTTTTTATTATTATTATTTTTAGCGGACCTATACTGAGAATTCATGGAGGTTGGGTACAATCCCAGACAACTGGAAAAGGGTGAATATAGTCCCATCTTTAAGAAAGGGAAGAAGGGGGATCTAGGGAATTTCAGATTGCTGAATCTGATCTTGATACCTGGAAAAATTATTGAGTAGATCATCAAGCATTTCTAAGCGTCTGAAGGAGAACAAGGTGATTAGGAACAGCTAACATGGATACATCAAGAGCAAGTCACACATCAAAACCAACCCGATTTCCTTCTATGACAAAGTAACACACTCTGTTGATCGGTGGGAGAGCAGTGGATGCAGTATGCCCTAATTTTAGCAAGGCTTTTAATACTTTCTATCATGATATTCTCAACAGGGAAGAGGTATTGAGTGGGATTCTCTACAAGTGTGCGTTGGGTCCAGTTACATTTTATGATCTTCATTAATAATTTGGAGGATGGGACTGAATGCATGCTTAGCACATGTGCAGATGATACCAAGCTGGGTGGAGATGCAGACACTCTGGAGGGTAGGATTAGGATGTACAATGACCTTAATAAGAAGGAGAAATAATCTAAAATTAATCCAATTAAATTAAATAAAGACAAGTGCAAAGTCCTGCCGTTAGGATGGAATGTTATGTGCAAATACATTCTGACTAGGCTAGGCTGCAGTACTGTATAGAAGGATCTAGGGGTTATAGTGGCCCATAAAATGAATAATGAGCCAACAGACTGCCCATTGAAAAAAATGCAAGTAGCATACTGTGCTATACTAATAGGAGTGTAGATTGCAAGTCAAGGGAAGTGATTATTTGGCACTGATGAGGACTCACCTGGAGTAGTGTATCCAGTTTTCAGTACAACATTCGAAGAAAGAAATGGACAGATTAGAAAGAGTCCAGAGAGCAACAAGAATGATTAGTGGTGAAGAAAACATAACTTACCAGGAAAGATTGGAAAAACCAGAATAATTTAGTCTAGACAAAAGAAAATTGAAAGGAGAATTGATCTTTTTTTTTTTTCCAAATACCTGAAGGGTTGTTATAAAGAGGAGGGTGATAGAGTATTCTCTGTGGGGGGACAAGACAAACATTAATGGTCTTAAATTTAGCATGGGAAAGTTAGGCCAAATATTAAGAACTTTTTCACCATGAGAACTGGAACAAGCTACTTAGAGAGGTTGGGGGATCTCCATCCTTGGGAGTTTTAAAAAGCAGGTTAGACTTACACTACTCTATAATGGTTTAGCCGGGGACGATCCCGCCTTGAGCAAGGAGTTGGGCTAGATGACCTCCTCTCCTAAGTTCCCTTTCAGCATTTTCTATGATTCTATGATTAATTTAAGTGTGGCCTGGACACAAAGCAACAAGGAGTGCTTCATATCAGTCAGAAACCTTATGTTTGAAAACTTCTTTGTGGTATGCTAGTTTCTACAAATTATTTATAGATAGTATACCTGGCTATCAGTGATATGACTGAAGATGGGGAAATGCCAGTCCATAAAATAGTGTAGTGATTCTGAAGTGGATTTACCCTGTAGGAGGTGATGCATGCTAGCAGCATTGATGCATATCTGATCTACCCACTAAAGAGAAGAATCAAAGTCAACCATGTCTGGCAGAAGCTACTAACAGTGCTACCATTAAAAGTAGCAGATGGCAGCATCATGGATAAAACACATTTGGCAGGACAAAGAGATGTTTGTCCAGTCATTGGAGTCACATTATTACTGACTGGCAATATTAAGCTTGGTTATGTGAAATGAAATCAGAACAACTGATACTGAGGAATGTTTTGCCTGCTAAACTTAATGAGTAAGACAGGAATCATTTTGGCTGTCTTGCCCCTGCCCTAGGACACTGTGCTTCTTACAGTGTTGCTTTCTCATCTTGTGGTTTCTTTTCGTTGTAGCAGATGGCAGTAATTATTTAGTAATCTAATATTATTTATATTACACTAGTATTATTTATATTACACTGCCTTACAAAGGCCCCATTTAGCACTGGAGCCCCAATGTGCTGTGCTGCACACATACATGAAAAGATATAGTCCCTGGCCATGAAGAGCTTACAATTCAATTTAAATTGCCAAATATTTTAGAATTCTCATGTGCTGCAGTTTTCTATTAAAAATCTCTCTCCCCATCCCTCACCTTCTTTCCCTCACACAAAGCAACCCAAGACCAGAATGGCTCCCCTACATTTAGAGGCAACCATTTATCCAGAGGGTGTTATATCATTTGCTCCAACTTCTTGCACATGACAGCCACAAATAATATTATGAACATCAAACCCCAAATACCCTACAATGTGCTGCAGGTAAAAAGCAAGAGGTACTAACAATACCCTGCCACTGATATGGCAAAGAAGTTATTACCTAGTTGATCCTAAGAGAAGAACCATGTCTCATGTACTACAAGAAATGCAACCCCTCCCCCTAAACCCCAGGGAAAAATTCTTTCCTGACCACCAGGGATTCTGGTTTTCTTGGATTAAAAAAAATCCAAAATTTTCTAATTTAAAAAAACCCAAAACAACAACATCCACATTTTTCTGTGATTAAAATGAAACACCATTATATATGTGTATGTGTGTGTGTGTGTGTGTGTGTGTGTGAGTTCAATATACATATGTGAGTTCAAGAGAAAATCTGACTTCTGGGTTTTGGTTTGGGTTTTCTCGGGGTTTTTTGTTTTGTTTTGTTTTGCTTTCTTCCCTTCCTCTAAAGCATGAGTTACTAACTATAGCTATACAGAGGAGGTTTGGCTGGTACATTGGTGTTCCTGTAAGTACTTAGAAAATTCTCAGGTACCTTGCTCTTCCACTCAGAGTCAAAATGATCACTAAATATGTGGTCAGCAGGGATCCTGGTTTTCTCTGATAAAAAAAATCTAAATTTTTCTGATTTAACACCCCCCAAACCACTTTTTTCCGTGATTAAAATTAAATGCTACTCTCTATATAGATTTTCTCTTGAACTCACATACATACTCCCTCTCAGAAAATTCTAAGAAACTACTATTAAGAGAGGTTTCCTATTAATTCCACATTGTATGCTGAATAGCCTATGCATTGGCTGTCAATATTAACAACTGAAAGCTTTGAACACTGAGGTCTCTATGATTTTTTTATTATTATTATCTGTAATGTAGGAGTGTTTTAGAGTCTCAGTGATGGATCAGTTCCCCAGTGTGCTACCAATGTGCTCCATATAGGGATACCACTAAACCTGAGTAGAGCTTCACCGTGTCATCATCCACTATCATGTACTGCCATCATGCTCTCAGCCACTATAATGTGCAGACCTATCTTCTGATAAAACTAAAACTCCTTGAATTCAACAGGATGGTTTTCACTTGATCCATGCTTCAAGGGTGTTGGTTGTAGCTGCATTGGTCTAAGGACATAGGCAGACAAGGTTCTTTGGGTAAATTTGTCTGCCTGTTTCCATTTGAGTCATTTATCAGGTCATGTGGCAACAATAGAACTAAATCTCTCTCTCTTGTTTTCATTCATATAGATGTTTTAAATACTGAATTGGACTGAGCTGTTGTTAAAACTCCTGAATTCTCTTTACCTCTTAAACTGATAATATTTCTGAATATGCACAACTTTTCTCATGAGATATGTAAATATTTCCTGTTCATTTTTGCATTTAAATGGTATCAGAATTCCATGATTTCTTCTCTATATCATAGGGAAAACATAATGTCTGCTTATACTAAGATTACTTACAACCATGTAGGTGCAAGATATAAATTCCAGGTATTTCTAAAAGTTAACTTACTATTTATATAGGTCTCATTTAGTAAATGATATTGTAACTAGGAATACATCTATGTCCAACCCCCCTTCTGAAATTTGAAGGTAAGGACATTTAGATACCAATTCCCATATTCGTTCACTCCAACTTCCATAGTTTTGCATCTGAGCTATAGCCATCTCTATAACTATTCTTATTGTAGTGGATGAAAAAACGCTGCTATTTCAGGTCAAAATCTCGTGGGCACATTCACCAAATTGGAAACCAGGGCTAAATGAAAGGTTGTTGAGGGTATTAAACAGTTCTTAGGTTCAGGCTGCATATGTTTAAAATGATTCTTGATCAGGCTTCTTGATCATTTTTGCTGTGTCTGCTTCCCCCTAGATTGCAGAATCCTGAAATCCATTTTTAGAAATTGTCCCATTTTCTTTATTACTGACTTCTGAAAATGAAAAATAACTTAATTGCACAATTTACAAGAAGTGCATAATTTACAGGAAGTTTGTAAGCCATTCTCATGATATAAATGTCCTTTTTGTTTTGCTCTCAGGATGCATAAAAGATGCATAAGCCCTCAGTGACTATGTGCACACATTAGACAACATAATACTCATCAGACATCTCATGTGCAAGCAGAAACCTCAGCTGGATTTCTAGTGTGCATACCCGATGCCCGCTAAATGAGAAAACAATACAGCTTGACAGAATTTTGCAAGACAAGTGCTGTAGCCACCCCTGCCCCCACACACCTAGCTGAGCTCAAAGTTAGATGCACCACCCTATTGCAGAATGTCTCACCCGGAGCTCCAGCTGAGAACACACTGTACAAGTGGGTTAAAATGTCAGGCCAGCCAGATATTTGATTGCATGTACTTGATAGAAAGACCGAGCTCAATTTCCTGTGCAGCAAACAGGAATTCTTGAGTGAGGTAACTGTCTGCTATATTCTGTTCAGATATGATGGCTTCCTGGGATTGATCCCAATCCTACAATTTAAAATAAAAGTATTGATAATTTGCAATGCCAAAATCAGTACTGCACTCTTCATCACTAGAAATTAAATCCTTCTGGAAAGTAGTAAAGCCAGAAACAGCATAATAAACACATAGCCATGAAAGTGAAATTAGTGCTCAACCAAAACCTTGTTTTCCAAAATGTGATTTTTCAGATAAATATTACAGCCAAATGAAAGCCTTTGGTTTCAGGTCATGTTCCTATCATTAGCTCAGACTCAGGGGTGGGTATATTTCCAGAGTTGCAAGAGGGTGAACCCTTTAAGACTCAGTTGAAATTTAAGGTTCAAGCCTATTGGTGCATCCAAATAACTTACCAATGTCACCCTTTCTCTACCTTCTAGTGCTTGAAAAGTCTTCTGGACAAGTGGTACAGGTTTCCCTTGCTTTATGTGGGTTCTGTATGTGTGAATTTGTTCTTATGCGATGACTCTTTTTATACCAAAAAATCACTACATGCAAAGTAAATTCACTTGTATGTGATCGGTGTGGTGGAAGCCCGCAGTCAGCTGCTTTGTGTGGTGCATTGTGGGAGTGATGTGCACCAAAATATAGTCTCCTGTGTGGATCTGTGCTCCTTGCTTGTTGTCTGCAACACATGTTTCTGTAGTTGCCATCCCCATTATGATAGTGCCCTGTGCTTGTGTGTACTGTCTGCTATTGGTGAGTACCAATATTGTCTTGTAAAAGTGGTAGGAATGGATCTGGGGGTCAGTACAGTTGAGGTCTTGGAACGTATCCCTATTTGTTACATTGTAAAGTAGGTTCCCTTTATGTGAATTTGAGTTATGCGCCATTTTCCAGGAATGCATGTACAGCATAAAGCAAGGGAAACCTGTACTCACCCTTTTGAATCCTATAACTCATCAAAACAGTTTGCAAAGTGACACAGATGAACACTGGGACCAAAAGTAGGGTGGTTGGAATGGAGTACTGCAGCACTATATCAGTGCAAGACAGCATCTTGCAGTTACCTGAGCTAGGTCATGGAATGTAGCCTTCCAAACTGGAAGCAGCATGGTTGTGTTTCCACAGTGCTATGCCTTTAGCTTTGTGTCTCAGCAGAGCCATAAATGCTCTTCCTGCACCATGTTAAGGTAACTATACTGCTTCTATTTGGGAGGTAGCAGATGCAGGGCAGTGCAGCACTTCAGGAAGATTTATAGGGAATGGAGGTCTGCTGACCCTCCCTGGATTCCCCCATGTACATTGTCATATATCCCCACAGCACAGCCAGTTAAGGACTGCTAATGTAGAAGATAAGAGGTCTACTTGCTGCCATCTTCTTGCCACATAAAGGCCTCTTCCATTCTATCATCAGTGGTGGCAATCCCTTGATTTAAGGGTGATCTCTACCATGGCTCATTAATGGGTCTTGAGGTGACTTAAGAGTCCCATCTTGAGCGCAGAGCTATCTGCAAAAGTTGCTGGTCTTTCCACAGGAGAGAGTAGGTCATAGGCCAGGATTTCTCTCCTTTTTCTTCCTTTGCTATCTCTTCTCTGCTCTAAGGTCAAGATGCTTTACCTCAAAGCAGGCTGCTTGGCTGAGGTTGCAGTACCACTGGAGTCAGTTAGCAGCCAGCTTCTCCCAGCTCTTAACATTGGCATCTGTTTCCTTGAGGTATGTCTTCAATGTGTCTTTGGCCGCTGTGAGATCTTCGGCCACAGCTAAGCTGGGAGTAGAGCACTTGTTTTGGGAGTTCAGAGTCAGACACCTGCACACAATGTCCAGTCTAGCAAAGCTGGTGCTTGAGGATCAATGCTGGTAACATTGACTTCAGCAAGGATGTTGGCATTTATTGCTGCCATCTTCCCATTTGAGGCAGGTAATTTTCCAGGGGCTTTATTAATTATATCTGTCCAGGTTCATGAGATGACAACAGTAGGTCACGCAAGTTTCACATTCATAAAAGAGAGTGGATGATGTCTGCATTGTAGACCTGGACCTTGGTGTCTTTCCAGAAATCATGATCAATAAAAACACACCAAAGCAACTGCCTGAAGGAAGCACTTGCACACTGGATGCTGTGCTGCATCTCTTTATCAATGATGAGGAGATCCTGTTCCATAATGAGCATACACAAATCACAAAGTCTAAAGAAAAGGGCAATAATATATATTTTTGGTCTAGCTTCTCACTTTTTATTCCTCCTGCCCACCCACAGCATGTAGAACAATTACAGAGCTGCCAGCTGTCAGAGACGTAGAATGAGTAATGTGATTTTGGCCCCCACAGCAGGAGCTCTTGCCATTACTCCCAACTGTGACCAAATTACATACATTTGTATAATGTGCTGTCTCAAGCTTTCAGCTTCTCCCCAAATCCCCAATTTCAAATTAATTACTGTTCTTCCACCATAATCCAACATCTGACTGTCCCCTGTCCACTGATTAATCATGCATCCCATGTCCCATTTAAATTCCCTGATCTTCATCTCTGCATCAGTTAATTTTGTGTCACCAACCTGACATCTGCTGTACCTTCGGTTCCACATCAGCTTTGCCCCTCTAGCCCCAACTCTGTTCATCCTGAGGTTATAGAAGCTCATCATGCCACTCTCTTATGCCTGACGGAAGACAGTTCCAAGGTCTCTCATATGCCTGGGGATATTGGTGGGGGGTGGGAAACTTCAGCAAATTACTACTTCTACCCTTCTCAGACCTGGTGTTGCTTCAAAAGGAAGATGGTATACGTGGAAGAAAGGAAGGACAGGCTCATTCTTTCACAAATAGGGAGGAGAGAGGACGAAGGTGAACCTGACCTCCTGATTCTTTCTGCACCTGCTCCTTTTCCTAGTCCCTGCCCCAAAACTTAATTATCTGTCCTTTCTGAGAAAGCAGAGGGGGAGAAATAGACAACCAGAGCTTCAGGGTGTCTCAAGATTAGCTCCAGCAAGGCCAAAATCACCTTGGATGAAATTTGAGAAGTTGGCAACATTGTTCTTAGTAGAACACTTTCAAGGACAGGAAGGATCAGGAATCAGGATGAACACCAGGGAATGATGTCTATGAGATGACTATCCTTACTGAAAGAAGTAGAACAACCAAGACTTTCTGGAAAACCCTAGCAGGCATGGATTAAGGCTAAATAGGACCCATATAAATTTTAAGCCTCTTTTCTTATGGCTTCCCATTTTAGTGGAGAATATCAAGTGATTTTAATAAGCTAGTGGATCTTTTTCTTGAACTTGTTAACCAGTGCTCAGATACCTGGTGCCTCATCTCTTGCTCAGGGAGTAAGTTCATTCAGCAAAAGATGTATAAGAACCTGCAGCCACATGGCATGCTTTTCCAACATCAAGGGTTGCAGGCCCTTGCAGTCAAGTGTTTCACAATCCATCCCAAATTCAGAGCACTAATAGAAACACTTTCACAATCCTACTTCATTCTGCCATTGATCTTTATGCTGGAGATAAATTAACCATCCCATCCCACCCTATCCCAGCAGAGCAGGAAGAACATGTCTTGAGCATTTCAAAGTTAAGGGCCATGGAATGGATGGGGGATACAAGAAGGACTATTTTCAGGCTCAAAATTTGTTTTCACCATAAAATATAACCTGCCTTGATAATTTCTTCAGTGAACCTGAACTGCAAATTGGTTCAAAGAGTAACTTAAAACTAGTATATGTGGTCTCAGAGGTTTTAGCAAACATTTTTATGGCATGCACTGTGAGCTTGGAAGAAAACTCCCAAATCCCAAAAACGCTATATAATTCAGTTTTTCTTTAAATGTTGCACTTTCTATTTGACGTTTAAGTAATCTTTAATAAATATAGGGGAAATGACCACAAGCACAGTTATTAGTAATATTTCACATTCTGGCTGCAATTGAAAAGAAGTCTCAAAATTACTTTCCATGTCCTTTTAAGGCTATTTCAATGTAACCCTAGGACAAATCACATTGAAAGAACTAGCCAGGAAGAAAATGTTTTCACCATCTTACTTAGCATCACAGTCAAGAAATAGCTACACTGGCATCTTTGCCAACTAGGTTCATATATCAGCTGCTGCTTGGATTATTGAGAAGCAGCAGTCCTCAGGAACCTTCCTAGCAAGGGTTACAAATTAGTGATCCCAACTTCTCATTTCAAGAATACTTTGGAGTACAGTCCAAAGGATCAAATGAAAATGAATGTGGGAAATACCAGTGATGGATGAAACCGAGGTAGCGTGGTATCCATTTAGATACAACAAATATCACTCCTTAAAGGGTATAGATGTGTGTGCCCAGTCACCTAAGAAGCTATTATTAAAGGTTTGGTTATTAAAAGTTTAGGTTCATTTATTTATTTATTACTTACTGAGTTCTATATAACTAAAAACTTCAGAAATTGGTCTGCAGCTGAAAACTGTTTTCTCAGTTCCAGTACCTCAGCTAGAGTTTGGGTAGATCTGTTAATGGAGAAAGGAAGGGCCACATGGTGTGGAACAAATTCACTCTGAATCCAGCCAAGTTCTAGGGATATGGCTCAAAAATACAGAAAGGATCAAAGTATCTGTTCACTGACAGATCCTCCAGCCTGACATTTCTCTCTCATCTTGCCTCACCACTACCCTTCCCAGTCCTTATCAGCACTGTGGAAAAGCAGAGGGTCACTGCAGAGTTAGGTTCTGAATGGTGTAAGATGAATGTGTCTCTTGTCCATTCTTGCCAAATTTTATTGTTCATTTCCCAGCCCTCCACCCTGTCACATTTCTATCTTGTGGAACCACAAAAGTTCCACTACACGAGAGTTTTCTACACCCACAGATCAGAAGGTAAGCTTTGTGCAACGATTAATAGTAGTAGCAGGCAACCACTGATCCTTCTGGATCATGGTGTACACATAAAGGGTCACCAAGACCTTCAATGCGTACACCTAGGCAGGAGCAGAGGCTGCCCAAACTTTCCATCCCCCACTGAGACAGAGTGAGTCCAGACATTTGGTGGCTTGATGGCTGTAGTTATATGCACATTCAGGAATCAAATCTAGGTCTTCTGCGTGACAGACAAGGATTCTACCACTGAACCACAACAGCAGGTACAGCAATTAACAAAGATATTAAATGAAAATAATGTTGCAATTGCTATTAACATGTATACAATATTTCCATCCAAATTTACTAACAGACTGTATGTAGTAAAGCAAAATGAAGTCAATGCTTCAGGGGAAAAAAACAACTAACAAGTGCATCTTACTAAACAAAAAATATACCATATTTCCTGGTGTATAGGTCAACACAGTGTACAAGCTGACCCCATTTTTCTGATCCAAAAGGTTAGGAGTTTTGTAGATCTGATGTATAAGTCAACCTAATTTTTTGGATCAGAAATACGGGGTTGACTTATACCAGCCCCTACGTGCCCTCACTGCAGGCCAAGCACCTGGGGAGTAGACAGGTGCCACAACACTGCTTGCAGCAGACAGTCAGACTCAGCATTTGGCTAGCATGGCCCCAACCCCTATAAGTGGTGCTGCCTGGGCTACTCCAGCAGAGCACCAAGCCCAGCCCTGTCCGCTGCGAGTGCTGAGCCCAGTGCTGCTCGCAGGGGATGGAGCTGTGCTCAGCGCTCGGCAGTGCTGCTCGCAGCAAACAGGGCCAGGCTCGGTGCTTGGCTGGCACAGTCCCATCCCCTGCGAGTGGCGCTACCTAGGCCATGCTAGCCAAACACCGAGCCTGGTACCACTTGCAAGGGACAGTGATACACAGTGTATAAGTCAAGGTTGAATTTTAAGAGTTAAAAATTGGGCTCCAAAATGCGACTTATACACTGTGAAATGTGGTAACCATATTTATTATTAAACAGTTGCACAGAGAAAAAAAAATTCTGCACAACTGAAACAGACAGAAAATAATCCACTTGAATTCCCTTCAATTTTTAAGATAAAGTACTTAGAAATATGCTTTTTTTCCTGAACAATATGCCCTGGATTGGAGAAAATGTCCATTTCTATTAAGGTTTTTGTAATGGCTGTAAATATCACAGGTCTGTTAATTTTATGTAAAGGAAAATTAAACTGTGTTCTCAATGGACTCCAGAAAATAAAATGAAAATAATATTTCCAGCAGCTAACTTGACAAGGAATATCATTGAATCTTTCTGTTGAATCTTATCTGAAGCTACCACTTAAACTTCTAGTCACGACACATTCATTCAAAACAAAATAGCAGCTTGTAATGTGGGCTGATATCTGAAGGCATTTCAGGCACATATGCATATAAAGCCTAAATTTTACATGATTACTAGAGAGATTACCATTGAACTAGTTAAAAAACTGTTTGTGCTTCTTTTGCTCTGCCTCTGAAATATTATAAGGTCCTGGAAAACCTAACTACTCTTTTTCCCCCTTTTACTTCAATCTACTTTAAAACAGTTTACAAAAATAAGATACTTTACAAAACAGGAGAGAATGAGTATTTGCTCAATTACTCTAACATGGAGAAAAATAAAACCACAGATCAAGCCAATCAAATTACATAGCTTTCAAATTTGCCATCCAAAAAGCTATGATATTATAATGACAATTATGTCCATCCTTATTTTGTTACGTTAGGATTATGATTTTACTCTGTTTGTGTATCTAGAAGGATTGACACTTCAATATGTTGTTAGGTGAAAAAAAATTGCTTTGACACTTGTCACTACATCTTATGCTAGAAAACAAGTGTTGCTCCTAATCAGAACAGACAATACTACAGCGCTGTTTGATGAAAATTACAATTTGTAACTGGTTCTATGTAAGCCATTCTAACCTAATGCCAGGTCCTTGTTGATGATAAGTGCTGCTAGGAAACATTACTGGGCAGCTCCATGAATGCAGACGGTTAATTATGACTTCAGCAAAGAACAGTTCATGAGATTATGTATAGCTACAACATGATTAACTCATTTGCTTATCATTTATGTGCATCTGCAATGTTAAGTGCATGTGCAGCGTGCAGATACTCTCTGTATATTTTAGTTTTAACTGATATTCGGAAATTCTCAAACCTATCAGGTTTTATACCCTGCTTTTCTTTAAAAAGAGTGTGAAGGTAGCTCATAGTCAGGTTATAACCAAGTCTCCCTCTATCTCTGATAGCTTTTATTCTTCCTTATAAAAATTAGCTGGATCTGTGGATACTATAGCCACCTGGTGAAATTTCAGCACCAAAATGTGATCTAATTGGAAATACAAAAGCAGAAGCTCTGGCATTACAGCACTACAGGCCTAGTATCTGCAGCAAGAATAGTAGGATTCTGCAGCAGTGTTTGTGTGTGGCTGTCAGCAGTTGTACACCCATAGAATCTACTATTAGCCATAAAAAACAAAAAAGAAAAAGAAAGAAAAAAAATAGAAACCCAGCTCCAGGAGCTCTGCTTTTTACAATCCCCAGAGTCAGCTTCCCCTCCCCATCAAAGAAGAGTCAGAAGGACTCCATGCTGTTCAGAGTGAATAAACAGGTTGACACCATCTTATTCAGAGGATACTCAGAGAGTGTATAGCCGGCATGTTTCATTCTACATGCACCCTCTGAAATGAGACTGAAATATCCTGTGCTCCTCTAGAACAAAGACATTAGTTTAGTTCATTTGTTCTTAATTAGAAATACATTTGTTAATTACTAATTTAGCTTTACTTGAAAATAGAGAGAACACATGCACAGTGTTCTGGAGACATGTACCATTTTATAACAATTAAAATCTGTATACAAACATTCATGACTCTCCCACATCCCCCAGGTCTAATAAAGCTGCCTCACAAGGCTACTGATCCTCCTCCCTAAAAAGCCTGAAAACAAATGAGCCTTGCAGTATTATTGAAAGTTTGGCTGATTCAGGCTCAGATGAACTAGTGAATGAAGCAAGTTTCACAACTAAGGCACCCCACTGTGAATGCCTCACCTCCAGGCACCTTGCAATTAAACCAGGAGACTGTTGGCTCAAACCTCTCTGCTAGTGTGGTATTGATCAAGGAAGCAGCCATCTCTAAGGCCACTATTTCAGATTTCAGAGTTTTAAAACAATGCCTTAAATTTCATCCTGACAGGAGCTATGACCTAATGCAGATGCAGCATATTTCTTGTGAAATATGTATACCTTTTTCCTTTGATCTTCATTATGTTAATGTGTAGACCTGTACAAGCTTCATTTACCCTACCATTTCTTTTATGGTCTCCCATCATTGCACTAACTTCAGTGGAAGTGCCACTGTAGAGAGGCCTCCACTAGGTACCAGGATTTTAACCACAAAGGGGCCTGTGAACTTGCTCATAGCAGGGTTAGATCACACGGTGATTAAAATGCTAAAGTTTACATTAGTGCTTCCCCAGATGCCACAGCACAAGGGAACTTTATATTGGAACTAAATATAAAGAGAACACCACTGACATATAGTACATAGCACATGGTGCACGTAACCGCTGTCACCCCTTGTCTCCACCCTGGTGGAGTGAACCCGGCTGTGCTCTGGCTATTCTTAGCTGCTGTACCATGCGATTTAGGAACCCAAGTGTAAATTAGAGTAATCTTGAAATTGCCTTAAATCATGCTGGAAGCCTAACCCAATGGATTACTGTGACTTTTGCCTTCTGTCATTCCCAGCTGAACATAAAATTGAACCCGCTACATTTATGTTTTATCCAACGTGCATGGAGTCTGCTCTGAGCAGGGGCTCAAATCCAGCACCTTCAAGACTTCAGTGGAAACCACCAAGCAAAGTGCTGGCAGAAGAGACTCCATGTTTGGATTTCCTCTTCCCCCTTTTGAAAGACAGGTGTTTGGGATCTTTCCCTTCTTTGTGTTTTTACTGCAGAATCCTTGGACATCAAATCTGATCTGATCTAGTTTTGCTGAAACGTCTGCTGCATGACAGTAGGTTCCAAAGGTGAAGTCACCCTGATAGCAGGGACAGGGTGGCTGAGGCTGTGATTTGGATGTTGGCAACCCGCCCCATTAATGGGGCTGGAGTCAGTCTCCCTCAGCCAGATGCCACAGCCCTCCTGGGATTTTCAGCCCTCCCAGATAACAGCCTCTTCTAATTGGATGCTTGCCTCTTTCCCATCCTCCTGCAGAAAAATAGCCAATCCAAGCTACTTCAGAGTCAGGTTGAGCTCTCCCCTGCCCTCAGAAGTCCGAAAACATTCACATGGCAACAGGCAGCTGCTCACTGAGATACCCTGCTGTTTTGCAGAGCTATATGGCTCTGCTGGAAGTGGTACAGCTGCATTTACATGTCACTGTGCCCAAGCCAATTATCCCCACCTGTCACTAGAGCTAATTAGCCCACCCACACCACCGTATTAAGTTGGCTTACAAGCCAGAACAAGAACTGGTGGTTCCTTCCAGTTCCAAATGCTTGTGGTGAGCCTTGGAACTGTGGAATGTGTCCCAGAATCTAGTCCCCTAAGTTGGTCACTTTAGTTGTAGGATTAATAGACAGACTCCAGAAGAAAGGAAAGTTGTTCAAAAGTGGGGCACAGAATTTATCTGAATTTGGCACTCCGAGGAGAAGATGGCAGCATGTTGTACAACCTGGGTGCATCTACATGAGACGTTTACTGTGCAGTTGACTAATTAACTGCACAGTAAACATCTCAGCATCTATACGTGCATCTCTATTAGGGTGCACAAAACTAATAAACTCCACAGTTGCCTGCCAGCTAGCCCCACACTGAAGCATCCTTGCGCCCCAGCCAGCCCCTTCACTGCACACTGAGCCAAGTCAGAGCAGCCCTAGGCTGCCAGGCTGACCTCCTGCCCCCAGACCCCCTGCCAGCCAGGACTGCTGTGACCCAACTCAATGTGCCGCAGTCTGGGTGCACATGTAAATTGTGTGTCACGGAGCAATAAACTGCAGAGCTTCCCGGAAGCAATAAATTGCTCTACACATGAACGACGCATGCCCCTGGAGGCTGCGGGGGGGGCACAGCAAGCACCCACAGGCAGTGGCGGTGTTGTCAGTGGCAGGAGCGTGGTGGAGGCAACTGCTGCAGGCAGCCACAGTGCTGTCAACAGCAGGGGGGGAAGGAAGGGGGGGAGAGCGCCAACCTGTGGTTGGCAACTACCTGCAGACGTCGCCAGCAGCAATGGCGGTGGCCAGAGGCAATCGCTTCCTGCCCACAGATGCCAGCAGTATCGGCTGCGAGAAGGGGTGGCGAGCAGTGACAGCCCACAGGGTGGCAAGGGGTTTACTGCCATGCTCAGGGGGGTGCACATACACCCCCACCTTGTGTCACCAATGGCTCTGCAGTTTATTTTTGCACATTAATGACACGTGTAGATGTGCCTACTGTGTAGTTTGGTCTTCGGCTTATATTTAGTTCCAAAATACATTATATACACTTATATTTAGTTCCAACATAAAGTCTCCTTGTGCTGAAGCATCTCTGGGAGCACTAATACAAACTAACCAATAGCATTTTAACCACTGTGCTATCTACTCTGATTTAAGCAAGACCAAAAGCCATTTTGTGGTTTAAAATCCTGCCAGCTATGGAGGCCTGACTACACTGGCGCTTCCACTGAAGTTAGTGCAAGAGTGGAAGACCTTAAAAGAAAAGATAGGGTAAATGAACTTGTTCAGGTCTACATATTAACACCACATGGGTAAAAGGAAGAGGTGCACATATTTAACAGAGTTTCTAATGAGAGCTCCTGCACTGCTGTACTGCTGTATAGATTTGAGAGAATTTGGAACACACATACTGTCACACACATATATATTGTCACACACATACTGGGGTGAGCAGAGGGTGTTGAAAATGTGACATATATAATTATATGGGCAGCATTCTCATATTTGGGAATACAGCTGCTGATTTCTGAATTCTGCAGGTTGACAATATGGAAATTAATAGCCACAAATGAGTGACTCTGGAGTTTTGTGGTATCAAACTTTGCCTTGTATACCAGGGGAACTGTGGCATAGGCCAGTGCTGCAGCACCTCTTTTTGCTAAAAATACAAGAACATAGGACTGAAGGCACCACATGGGCCAGTGAGTCCAGTATCCTGTGTTCACAGGCAAGCATTTCACCAAAAGGATCCAGAAGAACATCCACTCTGATTACACACTGGAACCACAAAGCACTCAACTGAAAACAAAGATGAAAAGAAGATGTGAAAACAAGAGAACCATAGTCTTTTCTTTCTTAACAAAATTATTGTCAAGTCTCATGAAGAGCAATTCTCTTCTCCACTGGCCCTCTATTATCAGATGCTTTGTTTTGTTTGTTAGCCTCAATTGTGATGTGCAGTTGCTGCTTGACTGCTTCAGTGACCTCAGTCACAATAGCTGTGGGCAAGAAAAAAGATGTTTATAATGCATCATCCTTCCCCTGAAATGCCAGCTTCATTTTGCTTGGAACCACTGGTTCAAATCTGTATGACACATAATTACTCTATAAAAAGTGAAAATTAGGGTTGAGAGACAAACACACACACACACACACACACACACACGGAAAATAAATTAAGGACATAATCCTTGACCTCTCACACTGGAAACAATGAAAATCCCACCTCCCAGTTACTGAGACTGCTGGGAAATCAACTTGAGGGCTGAATTTCAGTCTACTATGTGTAACATAGCATTAATAATATAGTGCCCTCAATTTACCACCCTATGCCCAGATGCCAAAGCATCCTCAATCAACCTGACTGCCAGGCCCATGGTATGTTACAATGTCTAATTTTCTTTTAAGTGTTTTATTTTATAACCACAATAATGCTCATTCGAGTGAACAGTGGTTTTCTCTCCACTAGTTAAATGAAATTTAGGATAGTAACAACATTTGCTCTGATGCATCAGACTTGGCATCCAGAACAAACATCATATAACTGGTACACCAGTATTTGAAAAACATGGATTTGAAAATAAATTCCTACACATGCTGAACATTTTCTTTTTAAAATGTTTTTTGGTAGCTTGAAAGAGACAAAAATAACAAAAGCAGAAAAAGGGGACTAGATTCCATGCAATGATTAGCTTTATGTAAAATTTAGTGTTTTCAATACTAAGTTGCAAAGTTCTTCAATTCATTGTATATTAGTCAATAAACATGAGAAAAATGTTCATTCAGAAAGAATCTCAAATTAAATTCCAATCTAATAAAGGCCACTTGTTTTTCCTGTGACTCATATCCTGGAATGAAAGAAATATAATGTAAACTCTCCCTGTCATGACCCCCTTTTCATTTCTTATTTGCAGATGTACAGCAGATTATTGAATTTTGGAACATGATGGAGAGAAGATTTGGCGAGTGCTTTGCTCCACAAGCATTTTTTTCCTAATTACTGTATTTGAATATGTTTGAGTTTCAAGTAAGCTTGGAGTATTTTTAATTAATTCATTTTAGCTCTAGAAAGTCATAAGAAAATACTTGTGCAATCCAGTCCAAAATGTGGTTCACTTTAATTTGTCACACAAAACAATAATGATTTGCCCTGAGAAGTGCTCATGCAACTCTCAGATGCTGCCCATGTAAAAAGTACTGTTGACTGGATCAAGAGTAATTCTAGCAGAGGGTGTTGCCTTTTATTAATTACAGGGAGATCTAAATATTTGCATGTGTAGGCCCATTCACCTTGACTCCTGCTCATCCCACACAAATGATCCTCTCCACAGTTCTGCTGTAGAGTGTGAAGTCCTCAGATTCTGAGACAACAAAGAGTGAACCACAGTAATTGTACTGTAAGATACCCTTTTTAGCTTTATCCTTACACTGAAGTCAGAATTTGGTATCTCTTTCATGCATCATCTCACCTTCTTTTCTTAATACCTTCAAAGCTCAACAACTGTAAATCAATTTTGAATATTCAAGACAATTTTGGCTAATGACTTGGGAATTCCAGTTGGCCAGGATGTTAAAACCCCCAGAATCTGGGTATAAAAAGGAAACATCGAGTCACTTTTAACCTACAGTGGTACTTCTGTTGCTGCTGCAGGACACTACGGGTTTTATTTACACAAGAAAAACCTGACTCATTTGGATGTCCTATGTATAGGCAAATCCCAGATTTGATTTTCTTATCTGAAACTAAGTACAATGACTAATTGTAATCTCACTTCTGATCATCCTGTCAGTACTGCCATGTGTAATCTGTAAAATATAGTGAAGGTTTTAGGTTTAGAGGCACTTTTATAATACCACTTCTAAGTAGTACTGCAAATGACTCTACAATGCTTTTCTGGAAGAAGTCTGTTTATATATGTGATAATATGTAAAGCATGTAAGGTAAAGAAATAATTAAGACCAGCATACTGAGATCACATTTAATGAAGACGAGAGTCTAAGGCCACAGCAACTCTAGAAAATTCTGCCTGTGAAGCAGCATCAATTAGTGTTGTGATGTCTGTACTGAATTTTTATTCCAGCAAAAATCCTGGTCTGGATGCAGTTATACCAGCAAAAGACTGCTTTTGACAGTATATATCATTTTGTTTGGGTAATTGTTACAAGCTGTAAATGCATTAGTAAGGTTTGCCAGCATAGCTATTAAGGTAGAGAGAATACTAGCAAAGCTTTTTCTAGTATAGGCAGGGCCTACACATTGCAGGACCAGAGCCTAACTGTGATTAAAATAATTTGAAGAGATGTGCCATGTGCTCTGATTTTCAGAAAGGCCTTGTTTCTGCCTCTGGTTTTGTACAGTTGCAATTCTGTGGGCACAATTATTGTAAGCACATTAGACATCTAATTACCTAATTCCTGGCATGTATTAATGACATGCAGTGTGCTTTCAATTATTTTTACTTGCAAAATTGCACCTAAAATTATGTCTAGTGCAAAACTGTGGGTGCAAAATTGTAGACTACTTTTCAAAATTCAGCCCATAATGAACCATGAATAAAATTACAGGTTTGTCAGTGTAGAGGTTAACATATTTAATGCTCCTCATTTTTAAAAAGCTGCCTGACACATGCCTCTCCTAAGAGTATTGATGGTATAATCTGGCAATGAACCTTTAGGAGATTTAAATGTCTATATCAAGAGCTTGATGATTTTGGTGTGACAGTATATTTTTAATTTCTAAGTTTCAGTCTTGAGTGCTGGCTATGACACTATTTCTCTCTGGCCTTTGATTAGACAAACCTCCTGCCTCAATATGGAAAATTGGGGTAGTAATAATAGTTTACCAACCTCAAAAGTATCATGAGATTTAATACATTAATAGGACCAGTTTAATGAGATACTATCAAATGGAGTGGAACCATTCAGTTTCTTGCAGGATGTATTCATTCATTCATTCATTCATTCATTCATTCAACACAATGCCTATTTTTTAAGATCAAGTGCCATATTAAGGTCATCAGATACAATTCAGGGCAGATTTGAATTTAAAAAGCACACTGTGCAGTCAACTCAAGCCTAACTACCCATTGGGTCTGTGTGGTTAAAAAAACTTGGCTAGTGTCACATCTAGCCACCTTGGACTTCCCAGCTCAAATAACCATTTAGAGCTGGTGGTGTAAATCCACAATAGGGCTTGAACTCAAGCCTCCAGAACCATGGCAAGACACTGTATCTGCTTTACCATTGCACCCTATATTATACTGTATTATTACTCGGAGCATCAACTATGTTGTGATTTAGAAAACATCAGTTTAAATAAGGTTTCCAGATTTGCAGATGATACTAAAATTAGGGTTACAGCAAATAATGAGGAGTAATACAACTGGATTCAAAAGGATTTGAACCATTTAGGTAATTAGGCCAACAGATGGTACTTGCAGTTCAGTGTAGAAAAATGTTAAATAATTGGTTGGGGAATATGTGCTAAATGGAACAATTGTATAGTGTGATGATTACAAAAAGGGGTTATTTGGAAAAAATCTTCAACCATGAAGACCTGAATCCAAGAAAGAAAAATAAAGCTACCATGATGTGTTAGCAAGGAGACTGAAATAAAAGAGATGAAAATGACAACTCCACCAGGCATATTGTGTGCACATTGTTTTTGCTGTTATTAAGAGTTCAGCAGAAAATAGCTGTCCCATACTATAAACATTTTCACAACTTGAAAAATTCTCCCAATTCCACATTTTGTCAGATAAAACAGAGACATATAGAAGTTTCTTATGGGGAAAAAATAAACCCAACAACAGAAAACAAATATACAAGGAAGAGGAGGCAGTGTCCTACCTGACTAGCTAACAGCACTGTGGTTAGGGTACTTATTTGCATTGTGAGAAATCCAAGATCAATTTCCTCATTTTCCCAATTCAGACTTCATCTTAAAAGTTATGGAAAAAGAATTAAAGATTAGGTAACATAGTATAAAAGGAGCTTGTGCAGAACTACTTCACCCAATAGCTAATAAATATATAGAATGCGTTACAGAAAGCCTTTTAAACACACTGCCACTAATCAAAGTTTGTGGTAAATTCTGACTGTCCAGTTTTAAGTCACTGTTAGGTGCTCTAAGATACATTCTAGTTTGGAGAGGAATTAAATGATATGGCCAGATTAAGTACTCATAATGGTCCCTCTGGTTATAATCCATGAATCTATGTGATTTAAAAAAATGTGTAGTTATTTATGGAGAAGGAGACAACTGAAGGGCTGGAAAAAATAGACAGCTGGGATTACAATACTAGTAAATATTAAAAGGCATCATGTTCCAGGTCCCAAAATGTCTTTTGTTCTTACAATACAACAGCAAAGTTCTGCCCCTACACCACTAATCCTCTTTTTCATTCTAACCTGCTAACTTTATTGTGTACTGGAGCTATCATTTGAAAGTGCTCTGAGTGCTTTTCTCTGATTGCGCTGGCAGAGTTATATGAACCATTACCTATCATTACCTTTATTTCAAATCTGTCACTTCTTCCTCTTTGTAGCCAACAAGCTGTAGGAAAAAAAAAGATGCAGTCTCTATCAGAGAATAAAATCACCCATACAAAAATGAGATGAAAGAAACGTGAACAAAGAAGGAAAAAGGAGATGAGAATCTTGATAAATCAGGTTCTGTCTGTGCAAAGGAGATTCTAATCTACAGCTATATAAAAATCCTAAAACACAATGCAAGCTACAGCTGGGCTTTGTCTGTGATTCTTTGTCCTCTCACTGCACTCTGAACTAAAAATGTCTCAAAACATTCCACAAATATTATGCAAATACAAATAATATTGCTATGACTTCATTAGGCGTGAAATATATATTCAAACTCCAGTTATATATATATAAGCTTGGATTCGCTTCCCTAAAAGAAGTGATTTTTTATGAGGTGCTTTTCAGTAAATCCTTCATGAGCTACACAATGGGCTGTGAGCAATTAATGTTAATTAAATGGCCCCTTCTAACTGTTGTGCTGCTGGTGACATATTAACGACCTCAAAATGCACTTGGATTTGGAGTTGGGTTTTTTTCAGGGTGTGTGCCAGCCTGCCTTACCTCTGTAGATCCATGGCATGCTCCAGCTGCTACTGTACATGTATGGAATGCCGTTCACATTTTCAGTAACATGCACTATTAGCCAAACACTGAGAGAAATCAACCATTATACAAAGTACTGCAGAAATAGCTGAGAGATTAAAGCAAACCAGTAAGCCTGATTTTCCTGCTTAAAACACCCAGAGAAGCTAAATACAACTGCAAATTGATAGCAATATGGACAGACGGATCATCACAAAGAAAGCTAAATTAATGTAGGAGAAACACAGGCTCTAGATGCCTGTTTATGCTACTCAGTGACCAATGATAGGAACTTTTTGTTGCTTACTTCACACAGAGACAGGACAAGAAACGACAAGGCATACTTCTCCCCAGTAGAATATACAAGTTATATCAGGAATGAACTTGCCTCAAAAACATATCAAAAAGGTAAATGACCCACAGACCCAATACAAGAGGTGGATCAATTCACATATTTTGCAAGCCAGTGAGGACATCCAGAAAGAAATAATGTAATAAATTAGAAAGGCAGCAGTTGCAGTCCCAAGCTTTAACAAGATTTGGCCATAAAAAATCTACAATTTACAGACTTTTCTGTGAACTGTCGATTTGAATATTATGTCCACTCTACCATATGAATGTGAAAGATAGAAATGCAACAACAGTATAGACAGATGTCTAAATGTCTTTGAAATCAAAAGCCTCAGGAAAAAAACTATGTATTAAATGGAATAAATATATAACATGCCAAGATTCATCACTGAGCCCAGCAACTTATCTCAAAAGTTATCCTGGAAAAAAAGATAGAAATATATCATTCCTGTTAACATGCAGCCAAAGCATCTACTATGACAGGTGTGCCATTGGGCAGCTGGACTGAAGTTCTAGCTGGCTGAAAGAATCCTGTCATCAAAGAGAACTTAGAAAAGGATAATTTACATGACTTAACAAGAAAGAGGGCATACCCTAGATACAGGGATGCCTAAACTCTGTACCTTAAAGGATGTTTGATGGCACAGGAAGGATTCAAATTCAGAAGCAAGTTTCTCCCCCACCTTTGAAGAGAATTTACTTTACACCCTTCCTATACAGTCTTTCTGAGTCTTTGGTTTTCTTGGTAACCCAAACAACAAAATGTAACCATTAGTCTATACACAAACTATTGCAAGGTAACTTTTAAGTAAGATAGATTTTCAATGGAAGACCACCACTACTGGGACCCACTATAACTGGATGTAAATCTACAGTATGGTAGTGAGCAGCAAACTGGCCTGTGCTTGCAGGCTTATGCACAAATTAACAAAAATATGCACAGTGGGGACACCAGACCAACTCATTTGCTTTTCAGATACGTTTTCATTTAATAATGAATTATGGTGGGCCATATGAAGCCTGTGGGCTGTCTTTTACACACCCCTGATTTTCAGTAAGTTTCTCCCCAAGCCTGCTAGCTCCTGGAGCAGTCTTGCAGGACCTCATTGTCTCTCAGTTATTACTAGGGGTGTACCGATAAAGATTTTCTTGGCCGATACCAATAGCCGATGATTAACCAACTGTATTGGCCAATGCCAATCCGATAACTGATATTTAGTAAATGTACAAAGCATTTTAAACTATTGACATACAAAAACCTTTACTTTTTGTTTTGCATTTATAAACAAACACACATGCCCCCTACCTGCTCTGGCCCTTGATGAGGAAGGTGGTGACTGCCTTATTCCCATGCATGTCACTCCCTCTCCTATGGTTCCCACCTGGAGCCCTGCTCCCCGCACAGCCTGTGCTGCCATCCTGGATGGGCAGGGCAGAGCCTTGCATGGACAATGGCATGGGGCACGTTTGGAGTCCCAGAGCACGCCACTGTCTCAGCACCAGCAGGCGCCACACAGCCGATCTCCCACAACTGCCAGGAAGAAGACACTTTGGCAAACGTATCTGGTGCTCAGTAGAGCAGAATATCCCTCGTGCAGTACCTTACCCCACCTGCACGCAAGCCAACTTCTCCACGGCAACACTCAGGCCCTTGCTGCACATGCAGCATTGCCATAGCAGCAGCAGCAGGAACCGGTAACAGTCCCTTTGTTGCTGAGTGTGGTACTCTGTGACTACTCCCTGGCATCCCCTCCCTGTCCTGCTGCTTGCAGGAACCTGTAGTCTGCCATGGGCATGGGCTGGTGGTGGGGCATGGGGACCAGACTATGCTCACCAGGGTGCTATGGGCGCACAGCCATAATTATTGGCTACAAGGACCAAAACAATCCAATAGCCAATAACATCATTTCTCCTTTTATAAGAGCTGATCTGATAGCCAACTGATATATTGGTGCACCTTTAGTTATTACTTCCCTGATTTAGGATATGTTGAACCCACTGGTACAACCAAGCCTTCTGAGGGACAAATTTTATTTAATCTTGTGTATTGTGGTTGGAGACTTATTAAAAAGTTAGGGTAGGTGGCAGGAACAAAAATAAACAACAAAGGCCTAGAAAGTTTTGATATGGAGTAGCACAATGAGAAATGGTAAAAAAAAAATAAAAAAAAAAAATTGCATGGCAGAGGCAAGAAAAAGCCTGAAGAAGGACCCAGGAAGCAATAAAATATGCAGGGGAAAAAATAATTTGGAGCAGCACATTACTATATTATTTCTAGAAGCTGATGTGAGGTATGTAGCATCCCCACAGAGCTGCAGGCTAGTTAGCCTGAAAGCTGTATTATAATAGTGACATTGAGCATTCCATTTAATATAGGATTTTCATTTTCAAATTTGAGTTTCAGTTCAGTACATAAATATGTTCAGTGATGGCTACATACCCTGCTTTCGCTGCAACAAGCTAGAAATAACTGATTACTAATGCTTGGATCCAAAAGTAATCAGTGAGAGTCAGGGAGAGAAATGCACCCACACAGACAGGAAGGGAAAAGGCCTTGCAGAAGAGAAAATGGAGAATGCCAGAAAGAAAGAGAAGTTTGGAGTAGGGGGAGACCTAAAAACAGTATTGTGGTAATAACATTGTACCTTGCTCACATTAGTGTTTGTTAATGTGTGCAATAGTCATGAAACCTAGGTACAGAAAAACACACCTGTCTTTACAAAATGAAATCTTTAATTTTCCTAAGGTCAACCCACAGCAAACATACTGAGACACAGTCTGTTGGATCACAGACATTCAGTTTATATCAGATATTATTACTGTCATCATTCATTTGAATTACAGTAGCACTCATACTGCATTAGACACTTTCCAAAGATTCCATCAGTGCTTCAAAGGGCTTCAAACTGCCTCTAACCATCGAAAATATCTTTTCTAAATAGAGGAAAAGAGTCATAGAGAAGTAGGGCTGGAAGGGACCTCCAGATGTCTTCTAGTCTAACCCCCTGCCTAAGGCAGAATCATCGTTATCTAAACCATGCCATACAACCATAATCTAAACGCTGCATAAGACTACCCTCAACCCTGACACAACACAGACCTAACACCTTAACCTACCACAAGTAAAATAGCGGAATGTCCTGCCTCTATAAAATGATGTCAGTAAGTCAGTATACACTCAAGAGGTCCTGACCATGTCCCCTGCTACAGAGGAAGGCAAAAAACCCCAAACTCCATACTAACCTGATCTTGAGCAAATATGCTGCTCAAATATGATGATTGATCTGACCCTGAGCAGGGGGGCAAGACCCTCTAGCCAGGAACATCCAGCTTTACTCGAATCAACACACCCAAGTTGGCTACAGCTAAGGCCAGGGACTTCAACATGTTGAATGTTTATCTTGCTGGGATCCTGTGACCCCAACTGACTTCCTGCCCCTGGGGCGGGGGGCTGGACTCAATGATCTTCCAAGGTCCCTTTCAGCCCTAATGTCTATGAAATCTGTGAGCACCCAGTGCCTCTGGGGAGGCTTAAAAACACTCTGATACATATAGCAGAAAAGAGTGGGGCAAGGGGGTGGGAACAACCAGCAAAGAGGGGACTGGGAGCTCCCTGCTGCCAGGGCAGGAAGACATTGTCCCTGCCCAGGCTCTGGTGGCAGAGCCCAACTCTTCTGGTGGCAGAGCCCAACCCTGCAGCAGGCAGCACCCTGGGGCAGGAAGTAACCTCCTGCCCCCTGCTGCCCAGCTGACTGGGAACAAAATGTGCTCCCAGTCAGCCATCTACACTTGCTTTACTGCATAATAATTACTTGGCAGTTAATTTGCTACTTGCATTTGCAGGCAGCAAATTCATTGCCAACTGGAGCAAATAACTGCGTGGTAAGGGTCTGCACGTATAGACAGTGAGGCTTACTATGCAATTATTTGCTCTGCTGTGCAGTAAACATCTCATGTAACCACACCCATTGAGTCTATGATCTACCAAGACTCCCAAGTCCTTTTCCATAGTGCTGCCATCCAGCCAGGTGCCCCCCATTTTGTATTTGTGTTTTTGGTGATTCTTCTCGAGGTGTAGCCCTTGCATTTGTCCACATTGAACTTCATCCTGTTTGCTCTAGCCCACAGTCCTTCTGAATTGTGGTCACATCCTCCAACACTTTCACAACCGTTCCTAGTTTCATGTCATCTGTAAACTTGCTCAAGAAGCTTTCTATGCCAGCATCCAAATTGTTAATAAGCATGTTGAACAACAATCATCAACATAGGAAACAGTATAAACCATCTCTGGTTTCACCTGTCAGCCTCTTGCATCCTGGTCTGGGGGACTGGACCAAAAGAAATCGCAGGATTGGACCAAAATAATTGGTCCACCACCTTAAATGCATCCTGGATCTCTCAGTGAGGCCTGTTACTTTACATTTTTTACTCTGGTGGATTGGCATTTCCAGTCCAGGAAAATATACCTCGGGTATACTGGACACCTTTCAGATATTTACACCATCAAACACCAAATGCTCCTGTTACATGTCCTTGAAGCTACAGGGTTGAATAGAAATGCTCTGATAAGTCTCTAGTCTGTCCTCTCAGAGTGAACTGAGAGAGCCTTTAGGGTTTTTCCATCTATGAAGGTTTCACCTGGAGAATGTCATAAAGCTCATTCTCTCTTCCACCCAAATGAACATTTATATTAAATCACTGGTAGAGCTGGTGAAACAGCACTGGCTGAAATTGTAGTGATATCCAGACAACACCTAGCTCCATGTCTTCCTGACATCTAATGTAAACAGAGCCATTTTCCAGCCATCTCAATCAGAACTTGGATGAAGTAGGAGAAGGCAGAGCTTATGCTGGTAGAAAGAAGCATGCACCTTGAAAAAACTTACCTATTTGATGCCTTCCCAGACTACTGACAACATGATCTCAAAGTACTAAATCAGTCCACAGCCTTAAATGCTTGGACTTTGCAGTACTATTGAATGCCTAAATACTCATAGCAGCAAAACTATTTTTGTGGGTGATATCTTTTATTGGACCAACTGCATGGCAGCAAAACACAGCTGTCTGCCACTAGCTGAAAGATTGCATTCTACCCCATCAGACATAGATCTGTCCATACTACCTCATGTATTCATTGCTTCTGGAATTGATTACTGTCTATTCTTATAGCTAGGAAGTCACAGATCCTGAAGAGGCTCCAAATGATACAAAATGCAGCGTATAATGCTATTCCCCTTGCAACGCAGGCTGGTTAGCACCGCAGTCTAAGAAGAGAGTACAGAGGGCTGGAACAGCACTGTAGTCAAACCACTGGAAGAGCCCGTTAGGGTCCTTGATAGTCTGGTGTAAATTAGTGCTGCCTAATTTATGCCAGGGGACATCCACAGAATACAAAAAGCCATAGAGTTGGTATAAGTTCATCTTTGTCCCTTGCTTATCTCTCTCTTGAGCTTTGTTCTGCCAAACAATTAGCAGGCCCAGGTTATATATGGACAACATTCAGCTCTTTCTGAGTTGCACATTTACATACAAAGAATGTGATACAAACAACATGAATTCTTTGTGAAGAATTCTTGCAATAATCTTCCTGGATTTAACAAGCAGATTTTTTCTTGATGGTCAGGCAGGGTAAGGAAGACTTGAGTTCTTGCCTCTTGACTCTAGGCAAGGCTATCCAGAGATCTAGATTCCTGTGTTGATGATACAGGAGGAATTTTATAGGGTGAAGAAGATAAGATAACACTGCTACAGAGCCATTTTTTTTCCATTTTATATTTCTGCTCAGCCCAGCCTCACAAGTTGCAGCTCCCTACCAGTCACAGAAGAGAAGGGAATCAGGGAGCCCTCTATTTGTACCTACTGTAAATAGCTGTAGTAAAACTGCCAATATCTAAACTCTTATGTAAACAGGTACGTTTTTTAGTTCTTCCTCCCATAGGCATAATAAGTATTATTAAGAATAGATAGGCAGCAGGTTTTAACAAGGCACTGATTATATCAATAGTAAGTCTGAATAGATTTTCAATGTGCTGTAGTAAGGCACTAAAATATAATAGCCTCTTAACTGACACATTGTTATCAGTCTTATTATGGCTTTCTTCATGCCTGTCAGTGGATTATGGTAATTTTTTTAGTCACGGGGCTAATTAAAGTAGAAGACTTTGAGCTACTGACAGCTCAGGAGAGATATAACTGGCTATACATTGTCATGAAATTTGAACACAGGAAGAAACTTCAGCCTCTCTTCCTCATTCATGTCCCTCCTCCCAGTAAAATCAAAGCAACTTTTTGAACAGGCTCCTCCTTTACGCTTCAAGGAAAAAGTCAAGGAAACAATGGGCACCTCTTTTTCCTGATCAACACTACATTAAAAAAATGAAAATGTTCCTTTTGGAAAGAAGGTACAGTGAGATGTTGGTGCTTAGTTAATATGGTCCACTGGAATCTAAGAATTAATCTCATGAACTAACCTTTGAGCCTTTGTGTCCACAGCATTTACACATTTTTAAATTCTGAGACTTTGAGGATTTTGAACATAATGAAAAGCCCTAAAGACACAGGAAATACCACTTTCCTGGGAAAACTGAAGCAAGGTTCATTTGCAGGGGTATGTGGACACTGGGGCAGTTCTTACTCCCTATGTACCAAAGGATACTTCCTGTATGCAACAAAGGAGGGAGACTTGGAAAAAGGTCATGGGAGCAGTTCATGAGTATAGGAATAAGCATACTCGCTGGCCAAACCAGCTGGTCCAAGTTTACTACTTTGAGATCATGGGTAGCTGGTCCAAGTTATATACAACAGTGGTTGCAACCATAATACAAATTTGAGGTAATGGCATGTCCTCTGGTCATTTTCCACTTCCCTCACACCCTAGAAAAATCCCCCCATCAAGACCAAAGTCCACAGGCAAGTCCAGCATTATGCTTATCTAAATCATTGTCTTTTAAACTTTTCAAGTCATTTGTGCATTACTTGAGAGAGGGACAGACTAATAACCCTAAAAACTGGTGCTTTCTGGTTAGCTAGGGAACAGATACCGCGTTGCGTTCAAGTGATCCAGGCTCTCCACAGTGCTCTGCCCATATGTATCAGCCCCTCTGTAAAGAAGAAAAAAGAGATGACATGTTCAATTTAGTCCTTACTAAGATGGAGTCACTTATAAAATGGAGTCAGATGGATCCAGTCAGTTGTGACTTTTATAATGTGTCAGTTGTGAACTTCATTGAGATTCCCAGTTTATTTCATACTGGCCATTGAAAAGAGGAGGCAATGGCAGACAGTCATGACTGCACTGAGCTAACACTGATAACCTGGAGGTGAAAGATTTGGTGGCATATTGTCAAGATTTTGTGTCATTGCATTCCCATCAATCTTATTCTTAATGAGACTAACAATAAGAGATTTATAGATGAATGTGGACTTTAAAGCCATTCCACCAGATAACAACCCAAAGATCTGTGTGGGTGGTTGGTACCCAGTGAAATTACATACAAAACCTGATAGCCAGTCCATATACATTGTCTTATCAGTATCCACAATTACTGGCAGTGCAAGAAAATGGAGGGAAAATTGAAAGAATACATGACAGAAGGGGAACTATCAAGAAGAACTACCTACCTCTAAGTAAGATAAGGAATAGATGTCTTAAGACACAGGGTGAAATCCAGGCACTACTGAAAGTCAACTGCAAATGTGAGGCAAGGATATCACTCACAGTCTTCTGCCCTTTGTGTATAAAATATGTTACCAGTGCCCCTATACTTGTATCAGCTACAAGGCAAATTCCTACTATTAAATATTTTCTCTTATTTGGTGAACATGTGGAACATCAGATGGTTTGTTACAGGTATGTCAATGTTTGTGTAAGGCAAGGTATATATAAATATCCTACATACAATGGTTGTCATCAGAGTCTAAAAATATCTTCTGGATTCTAACCTGAATTTCTATTTCTTTTATTCCCCTTCCCCAATTTTGTTGGTATTTTCAACAGTTTTTTTTACATATAACTTTACTGATACAAACATTATTAGGCACCTAAGTTTAGACTCCTTTGTGGGATTCAGATGTGCAGGCATGTGCGTTTGTGGTGACACAAACCTCTTTGCAGTCCCACAGACCACACATGTTGCATGTTAAACCATGCAGCGCTGGGGCAAAATTTACTACCAGGATTTCCTAGTAGCAAAGAAAAACCCTGAAAAAAGCAAACAAACAGTTCATAAGACGTCAAAATGCCCTGTGCCAGGACAAATGCATTGATAAGGAAGCAGGCAGCCCAGGGCTGCCTGCCCCACATCTCCATGCACTGTGGAGTCCCCATGCTGAGGCAACCTGTGCCCCAGCCAGCTGGGGAGAGGCATGTGGGCTAGGGACAGACATTAAAAAAGCCTGAGCTTAATTGATTCAGTCCTTGCAAGTTAGTCTAACCTGGCTAGGCTTAACTGGTTTCCAAACATACAGACAATCCTACCAGACTGAGGATATTCAGGCACATGCCTGCAGTGGCTCAGGCTGGAAGCCAATATGCTAGAGCAGCCCTCCCTGCCCTTGCAAAGCTGAGCTGAGGGGGTCGTGGCCAGGCTCCAGCAAGGCTCTGATTAGGGAGGAGTGTAAACCCCCAGCCTGCCTGCAATCCCAGGCTTTTCCCTGCTCACTGCTCAAGGGGCACGAGTGTTGCCAGCCTGCAGCTCTGGGCTAGCACTGAGACAAGAGGGGTGTCCAGTGCGTGCATCTGTTGATGATACAGAGATTTTCACTCTCTCTCCCTGCTTCTGTACACTGTCTGCAGCAAACTGACAGGCAAGCAAACCAGGGTTGGGGTGGCTGATAACCATGTTTATCACGTTATCTCAGTGTTTATCACCTCATTAAGACTGTTGAGTCTACCTATTGATTCAGCATGGACCCAGCATGTGGTCTGTAAAAAAAAGGCGAAAGCATGTGGTCTGTTAGCTAATACACAGACACCTCCTCAGCAAGGCAGAGGGGAGGGGGGAATTCCTGCTTAGTAGGGAGTGTGGTGGGGGTGGAGGGAGCAAACAGCTCTTAAACAGCATTTCGAAGGAAGGACATTAAGTTACCTGTTACTTAGCTCCAAAAAGCCTGTCTGCCTATGTCTCTCCAACAGCACGGACTGTAGCCAGAATGTGGTCTGCTAGCTAATCTGGACGTGTCTATGAGGGACGGGGGAATGCCTGCTTAGCATTGAGTGGGGAGGGGAGGGAGGGAGCAGAAGCCAGGCAGATGCCTGCAGAGACTGCGGAGCTGTAGCCAGAAAGCAGAGGGGAGGGGCCAGCCCTGCTGTGGAGCAGAGAGCTCTGCCCACCCCAGAGAACACGCCGGGATGCTGGGGGACTCTGATTTATCTTAAACCAGCAAGGATTCTGGGACAGACATTGCATAAACCAGTTTAAGCCAAATCAGTTAAGTCTGATACTACATTTAACCAGGTTTATCTCAAACCAGTTTCAGCGATTTTCAAACTGGTTTATGTGCACTGAACATCTGTTCTGTTACAGGTTTAAACCAGCTTCATAGATTTCATAGACATTAGGGGCTGGAAGAGACCTTGAGAGATCATCAGGTCCAGCCCCCCCGCCCCCCCCCCCCCCACAGGCAGGAAGTCAGCTGGGATCAAGTGATCCCAGCAAGAAATATATCCACCTGTTTTTTGAAGGAGTCCAGAATAGATGCTTGTACCACCTCTGAGGGGAGTTTGTTCCAGACCCTGGACACATGCACCATAAAGAACTTTTTTCTTATATCCAGTCTAAATCAGTCTTCCTGGAGTTTATGGCCATTAGACCTTGTTTTCCCTTGTGGAGCTCTGGTGAACAGATGTTCTCCCAGTTCCTGATGTATCCCTCTTATATAATTGTAGGCTGCCACCAAGTTCCCCATGAGCCTTCTCTTCTCCAGACTGAAGAGTCCCAACTCCCTCAGCCTCTCACCATATGGCCTTCCCTCCAAGCCTTGGATCATATGAGTGGCTCACCTCTGGACTCTCTCAAGCTTCTCCACAGCCTTCCTGAAATGGGGGGCCCAATACTGAATGCAGTACTCCAGCTGTGGTCTCACCAGGGCCAAGTAAAGCGGGAAGATGACTTCCCTGGTTTTGCTTGAGATGTATTGGTGGATGCACATCAGAGTTTAGTTAGCTTTGCTAGCCACAGCATCACATTGGTGGCTCATATTCATCTTGTGGTCAATCAAGACTACCAAGTCCCTTTCGGTCATGGTGCTAGTGAGCGTAGCACTGCCAAGCCTGTAAGTATGCTGGAGGTTCTTCCTACCGAGGTGCAGCAACACTTCTCTGCATTCAAGGCCATCAGGTTTTGGTCAGTCCACCTTGAGAGTGTGTCCAAGTTGGCCTGTATCCCTAGACTGCCCTGTGGTGTGACCACCCTCCCCCATAATTTGGTATCGGCCACAAACTTAGGTAGTTCACATCTGACTCCCGAATCCAGATCATTGATGAAGATGTTAAAGAGTACCGGCCCAAGTACCGAGCCCTGAGGGACTCCGCTGGTCATCCTGTCCACATTGATTTGCTCCCTTCAACTAGTACTCTTTGGGTCCAACCCCATAGCCAGTTGCCTAGCCATCCGACCGTACAATGATCAAGGCCACCGTTTCCCAGCTTAACCATGAGGACATCATTGGGAACTAGGTCAAAGGCCTTCTTGAAGTCCAGGTATATGACGTCCACATCATCTCCCTTGTCCACAGCACATGCTACCTGGTCATAGAAGGAGATGAGGTTGGTCAGGCAAGACCTGTTGGTCACAAAGCCCTGTGGGCTGGCATTCAGAAGCTTGCTTTCCACCAGTCTGGTGTTGATAGATCCCTTGACAATTTTCTGAAGGATTTTTCCAGGGATGGATGTAAGACTGATTGGTCTATAGTTCCCCAGGTCATCCCTCCTTCCTTTCTTGTATATAGGGACCACGTTGGCTCTCTTCTAGTCAGCTGGGACCTCGCCTGAGCACCACAATTTTTCAACTATCTCTGCCAAGGGGGATGCAATGATGTCTGCCAGCTCCTTCAAGACTCTCAGGTGCATTCCATCTGGGCCCGCAGACTTGTGAATATCCAGTTCCTCAAGGTGTTCCCTCACCTGATCCACATCGATTTTAGGCCCATTGCCTACTCCTGGATTGGTTTGTGCCATTCCTGACAGTGTGATCCTCCTGGGAGGGTGAAAAACCAGTGGAAAAAAGTCATTTTTCTTGGGCATCGGAAGTCAGTTGCCCCATTGGATCTCTCAGGGGCCCAATCCTATCCTTATTCTTTTTCCGACTTCCAACATATTTGAAGAAGGACTTTTTGTTGTCCTTGATTCATGTAGATAGCCTAAGTTCAGTTTGTGCCTTGGCTTTTCTCGACTTCTCTCTACAGGTGTGGGCGATGGCAGAGTAATCCTCTTTGGTAATGCTTCCTGTTTTTCAGATGGTATAGGCTACTCTTTTGAGCTTAATCCAAGAGTTCCTTATTCAGCCACGGGGGCTTCCTTGCCCATTGACTGCATTTCTTGTGAGATGGCATGGCTTTGCCCTGTGCTTCAAGGATTATGTTTTTAAGAAATTACCATTCCTTGTGGTCCCTTTTCTGGGGGGGTATGACCTCTAACTGCCTGACTGACCAATTCTCTCAGTTGGCAAAAGTCAGTTTATGATCACTTAAACAGGTTTATGTGTAATGTCTGTCCCTAGCCATGGAAACAGGGGAGCAGGCAGGCCGCAGGCCCAGAGCTACCTGCTTCCCCATCTCCGTGTGCTGCAGAGCCCCCACACTGAGGCACCCAGCACCCAAGCCAACAATTTCCTGGCTGGCTGGGGCACAGTGTGCCTTGAGACAGGGGCTCCATGTGCCTCAGTGTGGGGGCTCCACAATGGAGTCCTTGCACTAAGGCATGCAGAGACAGGGGAGCAGGCAACCCTGGGCTGCCTGCTCCCTTGTCTCAAGGCACACTGTACCCCAGACGGCTGGCTGGGGTGCAAGGTGCCTCAGCGCAGGGGCTCTGCAGCACACGGAGATGGAGGAGCAAACAGCCCTGGGATGCCTGCTCCTCTGTCTCCACATGCCACTCCCCTGCTGGCTGGGGCACAGGATGCCTCAGTGCAGGGGCTGCCTGCAAGCTAGCCCTCACTCTGAGGCACCCTGTGCCTCAGGCAGTCCCTGCTGCAGCACATGGAGCAGTGGGACAATATGTCCTGCTGTAAACTGCTCGAGTAGGGGCATGCACTGCAGCACAAAGTAGCAGCACAAATCTGTCCTGCTACTATTTGTGCTGCTGCAAAGCACACCCCTGTTCGTGTGGATGCAGCCATTAAGTGTGGTCCTATTCCACTCTGCTTCAGTCCCTGAAAAACTGTTAATACAAAAGGTGAGTGGGTCCTTCGCCTCACTACTTGTTTGTGACTTAGTCTTCAGGTTAAGATAACAGCATGTTACAAAAATAGATGCACTAATGGATTTTCAGGGGCTCAAACAGGGTGGTGCATAAGTCTCCTAAGGCAACTAATAGGTAGAGTGGGATCTGGCCCTGTGTCTGCAAACAACCTTGAGCAAAGAACAAAGACTTTAATCTTGATGTACAATAATACAGACAGAAAATGAAGCTTAAATATTGTCTGAAAGTCTATTTGCATTATGGGCAATGATGCAGGTAATATCCAAAGATCCTGATGAAACTGAAAAAAAAGAAGCAAATAATCAAAAGTCGCTACATAGTTCTGAGTATGAAGGCTTATAATATCCAAAAAGCTTAATGAAATTCTGGAAGAGCAGATTTGAAGTGAATCATCAGAATCTTCTATAGTACCTCCATTCAACTCAGCCTTATTTGCAATTGAATAGCTACAAAATGACTGAGCATTGTCAGAATTTTTTAAAATTATACTTTCTTGGGTTTACAAAACAGAATTCTTGACCAAAAAAACCCAGTGTCCTTATATAAAAAAGTCTTATATCAAAGTCCAAATTTATTTTTTTCATGTCTACAAGATCATAGAAAATATTTTCTCTTTCTTAAAATTCAATGTTTTAGTCCACAGGTGCTCAAGCCCTGGGTCCATGGGCCAGCCCCAGCCCCTGGCACCAAGTCTTCTGGCCCATGGGCCTTGCCATGGGTCTGAAAATTTGGTGGAGAGGCAGTGGTGGTGCTGCTACCCTGCTGCCATATTTCTGTACCCATGGAGAGCCCTGCAGGCCAGAGCGTATGGCCCTGCACACGGACGACAGCATGGGCCCAATCCTAGCATACACAGCCCTGGGGCCCAATCCCAGTACACAGGGATGGCATGAGGCCCCAGGGCCTGATCATGGTTCACAGAGGTGGCACAGGGCCCTCATTCCCCAATCCCAGCATGTGGGGCTAGACTGAGGTGGTGCAGGATCCAGATAGCAGCAAGTGGCGATGGCGCAGGGCTGATCCCCTAATCCCAGCATGCAGGGCTGGGTGGGACCAATCCCAGCACATGGGGCCAGGCAGGGGTAGCACAAGGCCCTACTGCCCAATCCTGGCATGTGTGGGTAGTGTGGGGCCCCAGGGCCCAATCCTGGTGTGTAGAGCCTGATATCAGTATGTGGAGCCAGGTGGGCATGGTATGGGATCCTATACTGGCATATGGGGCTGGTGCAGGGCCCCAAAACCCAATTCTGATATGCGGGACCTGATACTGATATGTGGGGATGGTCTGGAGCCCAACCCTGGCATATGAGGGTGGTGCAGGTCCCTAACTCAGCATGTGGCAGGAGGCAGGGGTGGCACAGGAACCCAGGGCCAGATCATGGCATGCAGAGACCAATCTAGCCTGTGCGGTCCAAAGTTTGAACACCACTGGTTTTGTAAATCTGATGTGAAATTGACAAGACATGATCCAAAACCTACCAACAGTAAGGCTGAGTAGTATCTTTCCACTGTTTAATGGGATGTGGATCAAGCCCATAACGAAGGGCCAGAGGTAAAGACTTGAAAGGAAATCTGTAACAGGCTAAAAATAAGACTAAAAAAAGAAATTCTTATATGAGGCAGTCAACATTTACTGTTTAATAGTCTAATATAGCAGGATTAAAGATTATTTTCTATAGTTTCTATTCTACAATGGAGTGGGGTGTTATTTTTAATAAAGATTCCAGTAAGACATTTCATACTCTTACCCTGATCTTGCAAATCCTTAATCTTATTATCCAGTCTTCGTTGCAGTGTCTCCCACATCATCCATCCTCTTTAAATATATACCAATTTTAGAACCAGCTGAATCAAGCTTAGACACAAATAAGTCAAAATGTGACTTGAGGCCATGAACTGCAGAAAGTAAAGCACCATGTAAAGCCTGAAACATTTTTCAAAAAAGCATGATATGGAGATGACTGTTAAAGCTGAAGCAAAACCATTGTGAGTAGCCACCACTAATGGGTTTTGGAGAAAGCAGATAAATGAAACAGTGAGTCTTCTCCTTTTAACACCCCCTCCCACACACACTTTTAGAACCCTCAGAAGTTACAGTAATTGTCATGTCTCACCCCTATTTGTTTTACTGATATATGTTGAGAAGCACTTTAGGTGAGGAGGGGATTTTTCATATGAATAAGTATTCCTCTAATCCATCTGAACAATGTTTATAATATTTACAGAATATATTAGTATACACCTGATCTCTGATTGATCCCTGACAAAGAAAGGGAGAAAAAGCTTAATAAGTTCCAAAAATATTTTAAACCTTTTCTGATGTTTTTCTCCTTCAGAGACAGAATATGTGTTCAGAAATCAAAAAAAGCCAAAGAGTCTGACACAGGTCAGCTTTATTCACTGTCCCAGTTCTAACTGATCCATGTTGTATGTATAATAATGCCCTTCAACATAAAACAGGTTCAAACTCGATTTGGGGAAAGCCTTTATCTACATGAGAGATAAAACAGTTACCTTCAGGAAAGGCCACGTAGCTTCCATTTTGTACTTTCTCCCATAACTCTTATAAGTGAGGCAAAAATGTCTATATTTTCTATCTATCTTTGCCCCCAAGTTCACTTTTTCCTTAATGTATTGAGCTGTTCACCACAGTAAAATGCCATCTGACAATGAACTGTGTACACTGAACCTAATTCAGAATTTTGCAAGACCTACTAATTAAATAAATTAATAAATAATAATACTTTCTCCTTACTTAGAGTTTCTCATTTCTAGTCCTCAAAGGAAGTCAGTCTTACTCCTATTTTAGGTACCCCAACAACAACCCTCTTGTTTGTACAGCACCTTCCACAATGGGATCCCCGCCTTTTTGTCATGTGGGTACTGCCACAATATAAATATTAAATAAAAGTAAAAGCAAAAACAGTGATACTTTAAGGAGCTGTCCATATTACAAAATCTCTTCTACTACAGCTATGTCTGCAGCTAGCCCCTGAAAGAAAGGCAGCAGAGACCAGAAGAAGGGTTTTTTTTCTGTCACTGTAGCTATACCACATCCAAAAATGACAAAGTTAAGATAAAAGCAGTTCATCTCAGCATGGATGCAGTTACGCCTCTTCTGTCAGCATAACTGCATCCACAGCAGGATTTGCCTGGTGTGATCTTTTCACACTCCCTAACCAACAAAGGTATATCAGAGAACTGTGTATGCCTTTATGTCTTTTGCCTCTAAGTAATATTTTCCTCTTCATGGTGACCAGCTGGGACAGCTGTTTCTTTAGGGTCTGAAAAGGTTGTGCTGAAGTCACAATGGGGCAGATACCTTACACTATAACAGCAGGAAGAGGTGGTTAGGCAGACCTGACAACTAGACTTAGTTTAAACTATATCCTCCTGAGAGATAAAACTGACTAAAATGTTAAACATCTTATTTGTGCTCCTTATCTCATTGACCTCCTCCAGTAGGTTTTTACCTGTAAAACTGACACTGATGTGCCACCTAGAGATGGTTTCAGCCCCAAAAGAAAATATAAATTCCCTGCAGCAGCTGAAGTATATAAAGTTTAAAGGTGAAATTTGGCTCCACTGAAATCAATGATATCTTGGTGACTGACTTCAGTGCAGCCAAGATTTCACACTAACTTGTTAGAGGACTCAGCCTTGATGTTGCTGCTGGGCAGGGTTCAAGTACCAGGCAAGTACATCAGCACTAGGAGGCTGTAAGAATGCAGACTAGCTAGGTCTGAAGGCCGCAGGATAGAGAAGCAACACTTGGGAATGTTTCTCCTTCTGCTCCTCATGTACTGCATCTAAATTAAGGAGGATGCTGTATATTACATACTGGAGATGAATTAGCAGTATTAGATTGCTATGTAGCACACAAATACATGAAGTCCATAAGAAGCATTTGGTTTATCATTGGCCCTTTTCAGAAAGCTCACTCTTGTGGAAACAGCTGATAGAAAAAGAACACCATGTTACATATTGTAATAAGGCTGCTTCTCCAGAAATAATGATATAGAAAACCGTCTCTCATTGTGAAGCAATCCCCTGCCAGTGATGGCTATTGCTGGGTAGCAAGCAAGTATAAAATGAACCACCTGTGTGGCACACAACAGATTTTTGTATGATACTGCTATTAAAGACCCATAAGTTCCAGGCCACAGATGGAGCTTTAAAAAGCTTCATTAGGAGGACAATTTATTATGTTCTACCTAAGACTTTATGGCTGTAATTATACGGCAAATCATGACCACTCAGATTTTCATGACAGCAACAAAGCCATAATTCAGATCCTTTTGCATTAAATTCATGGGACTTTAGTAGTAACCATAGTAGTAGCAGTGGTGGTAGTAGTTGTAGTAAGTTTATATAATATTTTCATGGACTAACGTGTCACTGTATGTGAGCTGGCATTCTTTCATTTTCATCTGGGGATCAGCAGGATGCTTACAGATCAAGATGTTGGAAAGAAATATGCCATCAAAATAGCAGCTTTTTGGAGACTTTTGATGCTAATGGAAATGTCCAATGGAAATTTTTCAGATATCTATGACAAAAAGTACAATATTTGGAGATCTTTTCTTCTACTAGATGTTCACAGACAAGCAATGTCTATGACAGTGGGTTTTTTTGTAATCTCTTGAATCGATAGGATGCCCGGGGGATTTGCCTTCTAATGGTCCATCTCGTTGCTAGGTAATGTCTCAAGAGATTTTCAGTTTATTATTTTCTATTACAGGGTCAGAATTGTGTTCCCTGCTTCTGACTTCTGGGGAGAGGATAAATGCTGCACAAATCCCAATGAAGGTGCTCTTTGATCATTCATTTTTCTAGTACAGTATTGAACATATGAAAATATGTATATACATATGAAAATATATATATATAGTCATTTTGTCAGTGATGCACATGTGGTGGTCTCCGGTTTAGCTGTTTTTCAGAACTAGGTATTCTAGTCAGCTTGTGTGAATAGCCTGGTCTTGTTCAGTTACAGTTAGGTCTCCAGTTAATGTTTTTAAGTGAAGTGTTCTTAGCCATTTTGAGAGACTTTCATTAGCATTCTTAAAAATGTGGCCCATTTTCCATGCAAAGGCTTTGCCTCCCTTCCACTTATTAACATTAATTTCATAGTCTGCTTAGGTTTCCTTCATGCCTTTTTCCACAATTCCATCCTTATCCTAATTTAAAGCCCATATAGCACTTACTTTGAGATCTTTAAAAATGGCATAATATTCCCTAATTTTCAATGCTTTTTAACTCCTTTCCACATAGTTCCATAAGGTCTATCAGCACCTTTTTTGGGGCTTAATGTTCTATGTAAGGGTGAGCTTTTCTGGTCATACTGTCTAACTGTCTCAGTTCTTTTAATCTGCAATCCCAGAAGTATAAGAAATGACTGGAACAGCAGAGGTATTAACTGACTGGAAGTTGTCTCCACTGATCAGATCAGATTTCAGGAGTTGACTGAATGTCACAGAAGGCCTAACTATACTGGCAGAGCTCATTTTCCTGGGTGACCTCTGATATGGAAAGATTTTTCTTTTTTCACTATTTCCAGTGGCTTTTTTGTGATTTGGGCATGCAGTATCTTCACCTCAAAATGGTAACCCTCACCAGTGTTTACCACTTGTTACATATATTCAAAGGTATTAAGCCCAGGAGAGATCATTATGATCCTCTAATTTGACCTCTTGAGTAAACGCATGCTACAGAATTTTACCCATTTTTTTCTCTATCAAGTTGAATATTCTATCATTGAAGCAAAACCTCTATGATAGAAAATGTTCTGCCTTGACAAAAAGACATTGAGTAACAAAAAAATAACTATCACTCTTGACCATATATTTGGCATTATCATCATTGTCAGCGTGTCCGTGCAGGGTATTGCCTAAATCCCTTGGTTCTCTCCTGCCACAACTTCGATCTTATTAAAGAAACAGGGAGGAAAGAGATGTTACCCTGGTTAGTACCCTCGGAAGGACCACACTTGATTGAACTTCAAGATATAGGTGCTTTATTGCTCTCTTTTACAGGCAAACTCAGAGGGGGAGCAGTCCGTCTGAGTCATCTCTGGGATCCCCTGCACTCTGAAGAGGAGGATCCCCATCAACTTTATCAGGCTGGTAAATGTAGCGCAGTGTCTCAATTCCCTGCCACGAATTATCTTGTTAGCGGCTTGTTATGGGTGATGCCCACTTCCCCTGTCGGGCTTGGTGCCAGCACATGGATCCGGGCATTTCTATCTCCTAGCCCCACTCCCCTTTTATCTTCAGGTTCGGGGTGCTGGGTCCCTGTCTCTTCAGGGGCTGGGCGGGTGGCCTCCACTCCCCCCCACTGGTTCCCGGGTTACTTCACCGTGTCCCGGAGCAGAGCCGTGGCTTTTCCCCATGCTGCAGCTCCGCTCCCCTCCGACTCACTGCTGCTGCCATATGCTTCAGGTAAGTAGCGAGGAGAGGTTACCAGTCCCAGGGCTCGCTCCTTGCTTGTCCCACATTGGCCCCATCACCTGGGATCCTCCCTCCTGATCCTTCTCAGCGAGGGTCCTTAACGGCGTCTCCTTCTCTCGTGGTGCCCGAAGGCATCTTCCTCAGGCCTTTTCCCTCCCGCGCTGCTGGCAACATGCTGCCAGCAGGCTCCAGGCGGCACCGCTGCCGCCACGGGCCCCATCCCCGGGCCTGGCCACGTGCCATCAGCAGGCCCCAGTTGGCACTACCACCACCACAGGTCTGGCCACATGCTGCCGTGGGGCCTGGCCCTAGCCGGCACCACTGCCACTGCTGCCAGGGCCATTGGCAGCACCAGGATGAGTCCGGGGCCCGGGCCTGTGGACCTGCATGGGCCCTGGCCCCATCCTGGCACTGCCAATGGGCCCAGTCACGTGCTGCCAACAACCCCGGCTCTGCACAGGTCTGGCCACATCTCAGCGCTGCAGATGGCCTCGGCCCTGGCCACATGCTCCCAGAGGGCCCAGCCCCAGCCCAGTGCCACTGCCGGGCTGGGCCTGTCGCCAGCATGGGGATGGGGCCAGGCCCATGCAGCGCCGGGGCCATGGACCTGCATGGGCCCCAGCCCCATCCCGGCGTTGTGGATGGCCCCGGCCCACCAGTGAGACCTGGCCCCAGCCCCACGCTGCCCACGGCCTGGGCCCCAGCCCCATGCTGCCCATGGCCTGGGCTCCAGCCCCAGCCCCACACTGTCCATGGCCTGGGCCCTGGCCCTAGCCCCCCCAGGTGCAGTTTAAAGTATCCAAACATACTAGCCAAACATTGGAAAACTCAGCAAGGAAAAGCAAGGGCAAGGATCACACTAAAGGGTAGGATCTGCATTTTAATTTAATTTTAAAAACCTTATTTACTTTACATAGAACAATAGTTTAATTATATATAGAGAGAGACCTTATAACACTAATATGCAGTGTGTCCTGCTATTTACTCCTCCACCCTTGTTTTGTTTTTCTGATATGCCGGCACTCCGGCACCTTTAAAGGTAGACATTGTGGTTTTTTCAACACTCCAGCCAAAAAATATTGCCTACCCCTGCCTTACAACAATCGTTAATCTTTACATAAAACTATTTCCTCAAGCCTTCTATTTGAGCATTGCAAAGCTTCTCAAGACTCAGCAGTTCTCTTCTACTTATGAATTGTACAAAGCTCTCAGTGGAGCTGTTTGGATGATGCAGGTGACGCCTCATAAGGAACACGTTCAACTTCCCCTCCAGGGATTCCAAACTTGCTTGGACCATTTGAGTATACCGAAAGCATTAGACAGCATGGGTACAATTTGGCTGTTTATCACCATAATTTTATCAATTTGGCTGTTTATCTCCAAAATATAAGTGCTCAAACTTACTGAAGGACCTACTGGTCACTATTCTTTGCATCTTGGTATGTAAGATCTTCTGAAGTTGGTTAAGTCCCAAACAGTTCTGCTATATGTCTAGTTCTTTGATGTGTTTCATCTATGCACTTTGTAGAGAAAACTTGCCTGCTGCAGGAGAAAGGCAGCGGGATGCCGCATCGGCGGCTGGCAACAGTGAAAGTGAAACCACAGTGGCAGGAGCCGCCGTGGTTCAAGATCAAAGGGAAAACCCACAGTGGAGCCAAGAAGAGCCAGGAACAGCTCCCGCATCTGTTTGGGTGTGCTTTGTTAGAGCATGTCGAGGGCGATTGGCCAGGAGGCCACCTAGCACAAGGATAAAAAGCCCAGCAGGAAGGAAGCCAGAGGAAGAGGAAGGCGAAAGGGAAGAGGAAGGGGAAGTGACGTCCCCAACCAGCCTGGAGGGGTCAGGGAGGACCAAAGGTCCTGCAGCGGAGGAGACATGGTGGCACCCCAGAGGGGGGGCCACAGAAGACAAGTCAGGCCAACAAGGGCCCAAGGAGTCACCTACGAGACCAGCATGGACGGAGGCCAGCAGCAGCAGTGACTGGGACACCTATGGAGACAACAAAGCCAGAACCTGGACACGAACAACAGGCAACAGGTATCAAACCCGGGGAGGGAGGAACCTGCCAAGGGGACTCAAAGCCCGGGCAGAGCCAGACCCCGTGTGAACCAGGGAGCACCTGGAGGGTGGCGGTCAATGCTCGGTTGCAGTGCCATCTGTAGCCCACAGCTGCAGCCCTTGAGAAACCAGGTGTCAGTGAGGGCCAGAACACTGGCCCTGATGATTAACATCATGGTTTGCATTAGACGGGGTGTAGGGGAGGTGGAGCCCTGAGAAGCAAAGGCTACTAGGACGACCGAGGGGAGGTTCCAGGAGAGACAGGACCAAACACCTTCCTCCCACTAGAAGACTAATTACCAGCAAAGACATGGCAGGTGAGACCCCTAGGGGAGCTGACCCAAGGTCGCTCCCAGTAGCCTGACCGTGCAGCCCCAAAGGCGACAGCGAGGCTCAAAGGAGACCCAGAGGCGTGACACTCGGGCGGATAGTTACGGAAAACTACACACTTGCAGTTGGTTTGACCAACCATATTTCCACCTTGGATGTGTAGCACAGCTCAAGTGTCCAACGCAAAACTCATGGTCATGAAATGACTAAAGGGGACAAAAGGGGTCCATGATATTCATCATATATTACAGTTAATCTCCATTGCAGACATACAGTTTGACGTCATTCATACAAAACAGATGCAGTGATCTGGACTACTAATAGTCAATTGCATAACCATAGCCCAAGTCCTGCACCATTGGGCTCAGTGGGTTGAACAACAGAAAGAATCAGAGTGGACTCAACCTATCACCTTGGAAGATCCCCCTATGGATCAGCTCCACATCATATTTTTGCCTTTGAAGTTGGCCCCACTTGTGTTCCTTTCAGAACTGATTTGGATTGTTGTGCCAGTTATATAATACATTGACTTCAGATGCTTTCTCCAATAGTTGTAAAACTGATCTATCTTGGAGCTTTCTAATTTTACAACTTTGCTACAACTTCAACAATGTTATCTTCAATAACTGGCTTCTCCATGGCAGGAAGGTTCACCTTACTGTTTTCTTCATTTTTAATCTAGAAAAAAATTGTGATGTGCTGGACTACTCGTGACCAAATTCTTCTCCAAGCTGTTTCCAAGGTGTTCTTGCTCTGTTTTCAGGAGCTGACAACTGGACAGGATTCTTTGGTGAGCATTAAATAGGCGATTTTGTGTCCTTCATTTGATTGCTTTATGGTTGTACTCATAGAAATTAGTGGCTGCTATTTGTCTATCTGTCTTGACTACTGTACTGAAAACCCTCTGTTTCTGAAGTACAAGGTCAGGACACCTCTTTTTTTCCTTCAACTGTGATCTTCTTTCTAGTCTTACTTTTCACTCAGGGTCCTTTGACTGAACTTACCTACTATCTCCTCTGTAATTTACCATTGCTAGCCTTATCAATTTTCACATTATCATTACAGCACAATACACAAAATGGTTCATGCACTGCAAATTTTTGCTTGGAGCAACGTGCTTTGTTAGTATACAGTTGGTGAGCTTTATTGCTTCTAAATAATTCCTTCTACATGGGAGATATAGAATAGGAAGTAATTTCCTTGAATCAATTCCTTCACATTGAAGTAGGAAAGACATGGGCTTTTCTTCCATTTTTTCACATTCCTTGTGCTATAGTTCAGGCATAATCAACTGGCAATAGCCTTGTGATTCAACAGCTACATATACATTATAAGATGAAGCGATTTATAACAGGGGCAGCTTCCTGTTGATATGCTTCAATAATTTATCTTTCAACATTTCCAATTATTATTATTTTTGTTGCTGTTATAGCAACTAGACATGCTGTATCTCTAGACATGGACCCAATTCCATTGTATGAGGTCCTGAAATTGAATTGGTAGCAATACAAGATCTCTAATTTACTACTGAATCTTTCTCAGGATACTGAGGACAGTGGTGCATGTATGCACTAGATACAACAATATTTTTCAAATATTTCAAAGGCTACCAAAAAGAAGAAGGAGAAATACTGTCTCTTGCCATTACAGGTAGGACTCATAATGGGTCTAAAACTGTGGCAAAGTAGATTTAAATCAAATTTCAGGAAAAACTTCCTAACTGTAAGCTACCTGCCTAGGGAAGTTCATTGGACATTTTCAAGAACCTGGATAAGTATTTATCTGGAATGGTTTAGGAACAGTGAGTACTGTATCTGCTGGTGGTCAAATCAGATGACTTTCACAGTCCCTTGAATCCTATGGGTGGAAACAGACATCAGTTCTCCTCACTTTTGTGATGCCATAGAAAAACCTTTTGGCAGCATAAAGGTGAAGCAAACAGATGTTCATATCCTTTGTTGTGCCACAAATCCCCCAAATTTGTGGCAGTGACAAAGGTAGCAATAGATTGTGGCACTTTATTGTGGCAGATTTCTGCTTGCTTGGTGGGGAGAGAACTGCCTTGGGCAGGTGCTCTGGGGATTTATGAGACCCAATCCTGCACACTCTGGGGAATTTCTGAGCAAGATCAAACTCCTGGAGTGCCTGCCAAGCTTCCCCTGCTTACAGAGAAGTGCCCCAGGCTCTAACCTGCTTAAACAGAAGGTTCCACAGGAGGCATGCGGTGGCACATATGCTGGGGAAAACTCTGGCACCACATGCCAGATCCCATGCAGAAATAGGTTGGCATGAGATCCAGCATAGGTCCTAGCATGAAGACATGCAGCACTTGGAAATTCCCTGGCTTCTTCATCACCCCATACCCAGACCTGTGCTGACCTATGTTTCACCCAGAGGGACAGGTCAGCGTAGGTCCTGGCAAGGAGATGCAGGGCAGTGAGGGAGTCAGAGAATCCTTCAGCAAGGGGCAATATGTGCTTTGCTTCATAACATGGATTAGCTATTGTGGGACATGTCTTGCCACAGCTGATTTGCTTTGGTGTGGTGACATCTGTTTCCACCCCATAATTGTGTTTAGTTCACTGAAGGTGAAAATAGTGAAAATGAGAAGGTAAGAAAATCATTAGCTGAAAACACTAAAATTCTGTGGGTACAACAGACTAGTTTAGTATCTGAAAGAGAAAGAATTACCCCATATACAGTAGAAATTAAATGTTGTGATTATTACCTCTGACTGTTATAACAATGCAATAGCAAATGCAAACTTTCAAGGATTCCTTTTTCCATCTCACTCAAGATGGAAAAACAAACACTCCCTTGAAGAATCATCTTAACATGCTATTAAGAAGTCAAAAGGGCTCTAATCTCCAGAATATCCTCTAGGGAGGAATACGTCCCCATCTAATTTTTCAATTCTGCCTCAAAAAAGTCAGCTCTTGGATTGCAATAAGTTTATTGGACAAGTAGGGAACAGGGAATTTCTTTTTCTGAAGTAGAGTGATAGCTTGCGGAAAACTGCATAATTTCAAATAGCAAATGGAAAACATTTTGATTCCAATTATCTGATGTACAAATCCCCCTCCAACTTCTTTGAAAGACACTACTGTTTCTAGACATTCCCCTCTTTTTCTGATTTTTTGTGATTTGCAAAGCTTTCTTTTCTAGTCCACCTCCAGCTCCTTATTAAAGGCTGCTTAAATGTTTGCCCGGTCCTGAAATCTTTCTTGGAAGAGACTGACAGATATGAGAAGGAAGAAAAAAGAAAATAAAAAGGGGGAAAAAAGCAACCAAACATCCCTTAAAAATTTTCTGATAAATATTTGAAGTGGCAGGAAAAAACCTAATCCAAAAGAGTACAGGAATCATTGAGGAATTATGACCAAGTATAACACTTCTCTCTAGGGGTGGTAAGGGCTTGAAAAGCTTCTTGTCAAGGCAAAACTACCCATTATTGAAACTGGCAAGTAAAGCATGCATCACAGTTGTCAAGTTATCCAGTTTACTGGGCTTCATTTCTCTTTTAAACCAAAAAAAAATTGAAGTACTACGTAAATTCTATGGCACATGCATCATCTGGCAGCTGACACGCATCCCTCCACAGGCTAATTGTGTTTTGACTCACTGAAATAAAGAGAATTAAAAAGGAGAAAGTTAAAAAGGCCAAAAACAAGAACACAATTATATTTGCCTGTCTTATCCTTTTCTGTGTTCATCTGCCAAGTAATTATAGCATTTGAAAAAACAAACCTGGGTTTCCCTTCTCAGCAAAGACAAATAATTATTTCAGCATCAATTATATTCCATTTAATATTCCTTTTTAATTTATGGGAGGAGAAGACAGCGGACAACAGAGAGGAAATGAAGAGGGGGTTAATTTGTATTATGTCAGTACTCATAAAAGTGCACAGCATGGGGCACATACTTTAATAATGGATTATAAATAAAATTATACTAACATCATACTGGTAAGGTCACTAGGGACTTTCTCTTTATATATGCAGTGGTCACACAACCACTTTGATTTACCCTTTAGCTGCACTAACTTATTTATTTTTCAGTAACAACTGCCACTCAACAGGTTGCCTGAGGGCTCCATTAAGTGTGGGTCCAATGAAATTTTGTTGAATTAACTTAACTGGACAAATGCAAACTTAAGCTCATTAATATTGTAGTTATAGAGTACCACTTACCTGTTCTTTTGAGCTATTTAAAATTATCTTGTCACACTATTTTAAAATTTGAATCTAATAAGGGATAAGAAACTGAATACAATTATCTGGGAATGTACCTGAAAATGAATCCTGGTACAAAGCTGCACTCCAATAAGGAAAAAATATTAAAATAATAACTACCAGAGAAACAAATTTAGCCCATTCTTCAAAGGATGGATGGACAGACTCCAGCACTTACAAAGAGTTCCTTGAAGCTCCATGTGAGCTAAGGGATCTCCCTCAATAGAGTTCCTTAAAGTCCTGGAATCTCAGATGTGGAGACAGAATATTTTAAACCTTTCTAATTTTCTTTTTATTGGGTATTTCCCCACTCCTGTGACTAGTCTCTGCATATGTGACATCAAATGAGATTAAATGTGTGAGGATTCAGATTACGCAAGTAAACAAAAACTGCCAGATTAGGCCTGATATATTCTCCCTTTATCCTTATACACTTCAGAATGAGACTTCTAGAATAAATTTCCACTCTTCACAGGTATGGGTATTATAAACCTTTAGTGACTCTAGTTAGGGCCATATTCTACCATCCCTATCAGTGTAGAATGGAAGCTTTGTTTTCCGTGCTTTATTGGACTACCTACACTGTGGATTGCATCATGGGGGAAATGTACTCTCTACAGAACCATCTTTCTCCTTCTTGCACAGGAATGCAAGGACCACACAGAAATGAGTATAAGCAACCTGGCCCCACAAATGAGTCAGAGATCACAGGGGCTGATAAATATGGATGCAGCTGCAATATCATCAAGGCCTTCTATGAAATGAAGCTGTTCACCCTTTATACCACTACTTCATGAGCAAAACTATCACGAAAGCTACATACATCTTAACTTGTATAAGCCATACTCCTTCCCTGACACCACTCCCCCTCCTTAATAGCATATAAACCACCAATACACTAGCAGTGAATTGTACCAGGGTACAATTTACACTTTCCTCTCACTTAAATACCTTAGAGACTAATTTTTTCCCACATCTATATCATTACATCACCCATTACACGGACAATGAATCCAGCCCAGAATGTTTGCCTATGCTAATGAATATTTAACTAATAAATTAATGATTAATTTGGTAAATGTTAGTGCAGTGATGTGAGATGTAAAGTGTTATGAGAGGCTATTTTATTATTATTGTATGTGAGGAATTTGTAACTAAACTGAGAACATGTTTTGCAAGCCTCTGAAAAACTTAGTTGTTGAAATTAATATTGCATCTTGTCCTTTGATAATATGTAGCACATTATTACAGTACTACAGCAACATTACAGCACTGACACTTCTGCACAGTCAGATGCAGTGCAACAAGGGCTTGCTTTGCCTTCTGGAATCTCACAGTACGCTGCTCCTCCCTCCCCCATATCCGTGGCAGGGACAGGAAGGGAGAGCAGGGCAGATGGCAAATGAGTGTTCTCCTGTGTGCTTGGATGTCTTCAGCAATCTTCAGAGCTATGCAAGGCATCTTTCTTTCCAGCCCAGGGATTGAAGAGCAAGAATTCCTGCATGCTTCTCTGCCTCTGGCCTCCTGTTTTGGGGAGGGAGCACCAGGCCTCCAGTCTCCTGGTTGCAGAAACAGCTATCCTTGCCAAACGCATTCATCCTTACCAAGCTCTAAAGCCCAATAGCTATGCAAAGAATCTTTTTCTCCAGTCCTGGGCGTGGAGCAGAGCCACAGGACTGAGCAACTCCCCATCATACCCTGTGGCTGGACAACATGCCACTTCATGAGATAGTGGCAACACTGAATGCTTCAGCACTATGGTGAGGTGGGGGTACAGAAGGGGGCTGTTTGCCCATCTATGGCTGGAAGCACTCATATTTGAAACACTCCAAAACAGAGTGGAATCTGGAACACTTTGAATGTCTGTTTGTCCATGGCCTCTGTTTCTGAAAGCAGACCAGAAGCAGAAGTCTATAGTCCCTCAGCCAGGAATTACGCTAAAACTGTCTAAGGTACAACTAACTTAAACAAGGAGTCTGGGACTTTGTTCCTCTACTGAGTGAGCACTCATGCTGTCTGCAATGAGGCAGATGCAGACGGAGATGTACTCAGAAAGACCGCATATTGCAGCTAGCCTCCCACACACACAAGCCTCTCGCACTGTATGATGCAAGGGGAAACTATATAAACTTAAAATGTACTGAATTCCGAGCCATTGTAACTTCGTGCTGTGCTGAATAAATGGAAGAAATTTTGTTAAATCTACATCTCAATGAAAAATGTCTACTATTGTCATTGTTCACTAGATGATTCCTTTAATTGACTTAGTAAGCTGACATTTCAGGAGTCCTTTTCAAGTTGGCATGAAGTACCCAACGCTTGATTAAAAAAAATCATGGAAGAATAGGACCAGAAAATACGAACTGAGGCTAAATTTTTGATGCACGTAAGTGAAATATATGGTAGATGGAAGTAAGCCATATCTATGGTTCAGTCTGGGGCTGATCTCACTGAATTGCTACCTGCACATCATTAGATCAACTTGACGGTTGTTCTAACAAACCCCACCAACCCACAAACCCTAAAGTCCATTCCAGCAGCTAAGGACTGTTGGGGCACAGCTCATGTCTTGTTACCATCAGATATGCTCTTTGCACGGAAGGACAAAAATGGCAGCGAGGCAACACTGACTACCTTCACATTCCCTTCACATTCCTTGGTGAATCTACTCCTGGTACAAGCATCAGGCAATTTAAAAACAGGATCAGGGAATTTGGCTCTTGGGCTATAAATAAACACTTATTTTGTCCCATGTAAAGCCTTTTGTCCTAAGATCCTAGAGACATACAAATCTAGTGTCCTGCTTCAAGTCCCTCTGAAGTATCTGGGATAAGATGTGCTGAAGCTTTTTCCCAGGACATGGGCAGGTGCGTCTACAGGTGTAACAGGACAGGCCCCGAGGGCAGCCATATCACCACCCAGGAGAAACCTTGATACTGCCCTCCTTGCCCATTCTGACCTCTTGGGGTCTCACCCAGTTATCTCTTCTGCCACACCTTGATGTTAAAATAGAGAGGCTGCCCTCAGAGGCCAGTGAACTTGGGATGCTCTTCCTACCCTGCTCCTCCTCAAGCTTGATTCAGAGTCCTGAACCTGCACCATTGTCTCTTGCACGCACTCTCGCCAGGGTTCTGGCTCAAATGCAAAGCTGCTTTATCTCCGGGGTTCAGGCCCCACTGCACAATCTGTCTCCAGGGCTCTAGCCCCACTGTCCTAATTGCCTTGAGTGCCAGAAGCATGGCTTCCATCCTCCCTTGTATCTCAGGTGTCACTGGGTATTGCAGAGACGCACACAGCACTTGGTCCACCAGGCCTTAAACCTCTGTCTGGGCTTTGGCCTTGTGGCCTCAGAACTCTTATTCTGACTGCACCTCTCAGCCCCTCTACTGCCCCAACCTTGGCTCCTGGAACCTAGCCCTGGTCTTGCCCTCTCGGGCTCCTTGGGCCTGGGCTCACCCTCTTGGGTCTGCCCAGAGTCTGCTTGCACAGTCTTTGGGGCTTCGGCCCCCTCTCACCCTCTGACCCCTCAAGGTCTGGGCTTGCTCACGCAGTCTGTTTTAGCTGCGGGCTCTGATCCCCAGTTTGCAGTTCTCCAGCAACAGTGGCAGAATCTCTCCTAGTGCTTCCTTCAGCCTCTAAACTTCCCCTCTCACAGCTGTTCCCAGTCCTCCAACATAAATAAAAATATAGGTATAAACTAGCTCCTTTCAAACTAAAATTCACCACTGCCCAGGTCTGTGTCACCACAGTGATAACCAGGGATCCTGGTTTTCTTTGATTAAAAAAAAATCCCCAATTTTCAGATTTAAAAGAGTAACCCCAAATCCTCATTTTTCTATGATTAAAATTAAATACCACTAATATCCACATTTTTCTACAATTAAAATGAAACACCACTAATATTAGTGGTGTTTCATTTCATCATGGGAAAATGTGGATTTTGGGTTACTTTTTTAATCCAAAAATTGGGGATTTTTTTTTTTTTAATCAAAGAATACCAGAATCCCTGATGATAATGAATAGACATATAACAAAAATAATTTAACTGTGATGGCTGGTACTGTTGAGCTTCCTTTGGTCCCCTGTGATCTGGCACACCTTGGCCATAGCAGGTCATAGATCGTCTGAGACTTCAGCGATGGTCCTGGCCTTATGAAGCCTGTAGCCACACATCCCTGGGTCACCAGATTCAGCACTTCCACACCACCCCCCCAAGCCTGTCAGTCACAGACCTGATTGTGCTTTCTGCACCTGGGCCTAGCAGCTATTTTTTCTTAAAGTCCTTTCCACGCCTAACATTTCCTCTAGGCCTAGGGCCCTGCTGCCAGCCGGTTGCTCCCTGGCTCTCTCTTTTTCAGTGGTGGGATAGGAGCCCCATTACAATAGGGTTACTGTTGATCAGCCCAGGAACAAGCTGACCAGGTCGTGTGTACTCACCCACCACCTACAGGCAGAGAAATAGCAATGCAAGTTTGAATGATGACTGGTGTAAATGGGTGCGCCATACCTGTTTTGATCCAGGTCAACATCTTGGACAACCAGACCCACTTCAAATGAGACATCTATTTACAGCCTTTCAGTTTAAGCTTCTGGTGTAGTTAGCTTTTTGATTAACTGCATGGTAGTTCTGTGTTCTTCTGGTCCCTCAGATGATAAATACCTAATCATTAGCTTAGCATTTTTTGGCTGTACTGGACATTTGAAAACCAGTAGACCAGTAGACAATTTTTTAAATCCAAATATTTATTAGTTTTTTTAAATCTCACAATGTTAGACCAATTTTATAATGTACAATATTTAGCCTGGGTTTTAAAACTGCTATTCTGATGTATTCACACTTTAGGTTTGAGTCAGTACACAAGCTGCAAAGCAGTGGAACAATTTTGAACATAAGCTAAGAAACAAACACTTTGTGAAAAGATAATTTGAGAAATGAATAGTTTAACTGGACATTTGCAATAAGTTAATTTGGGAAAAGTAATTATACATGATAAAACTACCAATGTGCTGAATTTATATTTATATAAATGATATTATAAAATCTTTTGAATTGTACATGTATGACATGTCTGCTGGCCTTTCAAGCTGTAATAAGTGATGGAATATGACATACAATATGTGTTGTTTATTTACCTATTGTAGGGATCTGCAACCTATGGCCCGTAGGCTACATCTCATCTGGGAAGAGACTGGATCCAACCCACAGCAACTCAGGGAATTTGCAGCATGCTCCAGCCTAAGCAGCAGAGGAGGTGCCCCCAGGATCCCACTCCCTGCTGCATTCATGTTATTTTTGCTACTGCAGCATAGGAGGCACCCCCAGGGTCTTAGTGACAGCCATCCTCTAGCTCAAGGGCAGGCAAATTCCAGCCCATGGGCTGGATCAAGCCCATGGTGGATTCCATTTCCCAGCAGCCCCTGCCCGCGTCACTGTGGCTGGTTTCCATGGAGATCCCAGAAGTGGTGGTGCTGTGACAGCGTGGGTCCAGGGTTTCCACGAAGACCAGCCCTAGCAGCACTGGCAGGATGCACCACTGGGCAGGGAGCTGCTCCAGGGCTGGGATCTTGCAACAGTGACAGCGTGGTCCAGAGCTGGAGCCGAGTTGTGATCCACTGCCCGCACACCTTGCACAGGAGAATGCAGGCAGTGGATTGTGGCTCTGCTCCGGCTCTGGACCACAGTCACCACTGCAAGATCCCAGCCCTGGCCCAGAGCAGTTCCCTGTCCAGCCATGCACCCTGCCAGCACTGCTGGTGCTGGTCTCCATGGAAACCCCAGCCCAACACCATCAGGGCGCTGCTGCTACTAGGGTTTCCATAAAAACCGGCTGCAGCTATGCAGGCAGGGGCAGCTGAGAAATGGGTCTAGCTGCTGGCCAGATCCACCATTTTGCCCATCTCTGCTACAGTTAGTCCAGAAGCAGGCAAAGTCCAGCCTGTGAGCTAGATTCGGCTCACAGTGGAATCCATTTCTCAGAAGCCCCTGTCTGTGTCACTACGGCTGGTTTCCATGGAGACCCCAGGAGTAGTGGGGCCATCACAATGTGGGCCCAGAGGTTCCATGGAGACCAGCTTCTACAGCACAGCTGGGCAGGGAGCTGCTACAGGGCCAGGATCTTGTGGCAGTGACAGTGTGGTCCAGAGCCGAAGCACAGCTGCAATCTGCTGCCTGCACACCCCAGGCATGTAGGCAGTGGATTGCAGCTGTGCTCCAACTTTGGACCATGGTGTTACTGCTGCAAGATCCTGGCCCTGGGCCCAGAGCAGCTCCCTACCCAGCCATGCACCCTGCCAGCACTGCTGGGGCCAGTCTCCATAGGAACCCTAGCCCTGCGCTGTCACAGCCCCACTGCTCCTGGGGTCTCCATGGAAACCAGCCGCAGCAATGCAGGTAAGGCCTGCTGAGAAATGGAGTCCAGCCACCAGCTGGATCTGCCATTTTGCCTACACCTGAGCTAGTCCATTGTGGCATCTGCTGATTGCCGGGTCACAAGCAGTGGCCTGTAGTAGCAAAAGGTTGCCACCCCCTGACATATGTAACAGCTATGTGTCTGTGTTTGGCACCTTTAAATCTCTAAGGACTCTTCTGTCAACATAAACAGGAACCATTTTGTATTCTGTTAAAGAGGCACACCTCTTGTGCTGTTCTTTCTTGCTTTTTATGATAAAAGACCTCCAGACTAAATATGCATCTTTGGGTTTTTTGCATCATATATTTGTGTATAACAAAAGCAACAGTATAAACTCTTGGTCTTACAATCAACAAATTATCCAAATACTAAATTTTTGTCTTTTATTTTTTTTCTTTTCTCAATTTAATTTTCAATTCCAAATTTTCAGAAGAGTTTGAGAGAGAGCAAAATCTTTCTATCAGAGGTTCCAAAAGAAATGGTAAATTCATATATTTGATTCTTATGAATGTCATAAAATGCTCCTAGATCAGTGGTCACCAACCAATGGATCTTGATCCACCAGTAGATCTCAGAGCCTCTTGCGGTGGATCCTGGAGCCTCTTGTAGTTGATCCAAGGCTGGGGTGGGGCACTGAGTGCCCATGTGCATTCACGCACACACCCCCAGCCCAGCAGGTCAGTTCATGGGGGAGGGGAGGGGCGGGGGCTAGACCGAGGCCCCTGTGGTGAGGGACAGTGCTGCAGAGGCAGAAGCAGGGGTAAGTTGAGTGGGGCCTTGGCTGGGTGGGACTTATCTGCTAGGGAAACGCACCCCCCCCAATTTTTTTTTGTCCCTCTGCCTTGATCTGCCCTGCCTCTTCCTGCTCCATAGACTTACCTGCTGGGCGGAAGGGATGGCAGCAGTGGCACACAGTAGATCTTGGGTTGCTTTTAAATACTAAAGGTGATCTCCTACTTAAAAAGGTTGGAGACCACTGTTCTTGATGGCATGGTACAAAGTCAGATCTTGTATGACAAAAGAGGAAAACACTAATGACTAGAAGGTACTTCATCCGTGTATTAGACAATTTCATGTACGTCTGTCCAAAAGAGCAGTTATGCCCCTGTTGTTGCTTCAGTATTTTAACCTATTACTAAATTTCTATTTTAGAAATGCAGTAAGTAATAACCAAATCATGCCCTCAGTGCTTGGTACATGACACAGCCTTCCACTATACAGTTGACACAGCATCCTAGTCTAGAATTAAGGTCGAGCAATAGCTGCTTTTGGTAAAGAATGGTAAAACAATGAGTGATCAAGTGAGTGGCAGAGTATTTCTTCTCCTCATAAGACTAAGTGTATTGTTGAAAATGCTGGTGAGACCCCTCTAGTGACCACACCAATGTACTTCTGGTCTGCACAGTAACAAGGCAAGTATATAAAGAGCGTAGATCTGGGATTGGCAACCTTCTGCCACTGTAAACCACTTGCTTGTGACCCAGCTGCTGCTGTGTGCCACACCCCTAAAGCCCTTCCAACCCCCCCCCCCCCCGAGATTAGTAGATGCCACAAAGAGAATAGATAGAATAAAGGCAAGCAATAGGGCTATAGAGGTGCCACTGCCTCCCTTGCTGTAGCAGTGAAAATAAACAGAATACAGCAGGTAGTAAGACCCCAGCAATAACTCCTCTGTGCCCCAGGCTGGAGTGTGCTGCTGATTCCCTGAGATGCCGTGGGTCCAATCCCATCTCTTCACAGGCTAGATCTGGCCTATGGGCCATGGGTTGTGGGCCTCTGGTATAGATTAAAAGCTGTCTTACAAGAAAAGCCTAACAATGACAATATATACCATTAGCACTACTCAGACTATTAGGGTTAGCATCAGGAGATGATAAGGGAAGATATTACAATAAGTACAAGCTATTACCACTATTATAAACTTTAATGGTTTCAGAGGAGAGACAAGGGGAGAAAAAGAGAAGAGGGACATAGGAGAAAATTAATAGGGTTGGTCTCTGATGTCTCTTTGGCCTAGAAATAATCTTGGTAATGTTAAAACAGGATATTAAAAGCTGACTCTTTAGCTCCTGCTTTTGCAGCAGTTTTGGGACCAATCCTGCAGATTTTTTTTCATGCAAACTCTCACTGAAGTCCCTGGGAGTTTTTTGTGACAAACCTTCTCACACAGAGAAATTGTGTTGTGTGAGCTACCTTGAATTGAATTCTTTGCACACACTGCAGTACTTTGTAAAGCAAGGAGGAAATATAAACTTCAAAGATTATCCAATTTATTAAAATTTAATGATCCATCATTCTGATATTGCAAAGCAGGCAACATCTCTTATATGTCTGGCTTCAGATTGCAATTTACTAATCAGTTAGTAGAGCTGAAACTCTTCATTCCCATAGCAATTATTGATTGATAGGTTAATAAAAATTTCTTCACAGACAATCTCACTCCCATAATTGGAGGCTTAAGGGCAAATCTGAGATCATGTAAGAAGTAAGAACACTTAATCCTCCTTTCCTTCCTCCCTTTAAAATAAAAGAAAGAGTTATCCCAGTAAGATATATTTTATGTGCTGGTATATAACTTTTACATGACTGGTGTTCCCAAGGCAGCATAATATTTAATACTTTCTATAAATAATAAAAATGGAAAACAGATGTACTTTGATACTATATGTAAAAAATACCACACTAAAGCCAATAGTAATGATAACAAGGTACAGACAGTGAAATCTGGCCTCAGACAAGTTAACAGCTTCAGTGGGGCCAAAATACCAGAGAAGAGCTTTTACCTGTAGGTCACCAGTTCAAAACTAATCCAAGAAACTACAAAATTTCTGTCAGTACATCTGATGGCTACTCATATTATGTGAAATTAATCTATTGCCTGTGGACAGCAGTTCTCACCCACAGAACACGCCACTCTCTGAAGTAGTTGACAGATTCTCCAAACAGGTCAAGAAGAATGAAAAATCCTTTCAATTTTAGATATGTCCATTAAATTCAATGAATAAGTACATTAGTAGCACAATCTTATATCTCATAGCTGCTGTTCTTTGTGCTATACTTAAAACAAAAGTTCTCATTCTTCAGGTGTGTTGAAAACTGGACATGATCACTCAATTCATGCAAGTAACTTCAGCACATACTCCTCTACACAATAAATTAGATTAAACATGCCCATATACTAGAGCCATGGAGCAGGCACTTACCAAGATTGGAAACATACAAGCCTTTCTGCATCTGCATGAAAATTATACCTGTTCATCTAATTTATATTTCATTTTTACCACACTTACTGCTTTGGTATCTGAACACCTGATTCTGGTTTTGGGAGAACCAAAACTGTGAAATGGAAGAGAAGCATCAAGGCGTATAGTAAAAGGCAGCAACTTCTTTTTGCTGTTTCCAGGAGAAAGTATTATTTGCACTTCTTGATTGGAATGCCCATGCTACCATTATCAGAAAGCTTGTCAATACACTATAAATAGATAATGCCATATAAATAAAGTTTCCTGAAACTTATCAGAGGAAATGAGCAAAAGCAGAAGGCAAATTTTATTTTGTGTAATGTACTGAAGGTATTATAAGAACCTAAGTATACTTCATGGGCACCTAAATGATTTAAGAGTCCAATGGTGAAGATAGAGACCAACTGAATTAATTGGTAAGACTCCTGTCGACTTCACTAGAATCAGGATCTCTTTTTTGAGCTCACTGAGGAGATGCACCTAAGGCAGCATATACCCATAAATACATAAAGCAAAGGCTCAAAATACTATGATAAATTTATACACATAAAATTATAGGAGGTACAGAACAATCATGATAGATACAAAAGTTCTTCAAAATAAAAATTACTCTAGTTTTTTGGAACAATACCAAGGTGCAGGTTGTCAGGCAGGAAAAAGGGGGAAAGCTGGGATGAGGTTATCTCACTTCAGTAAGTGGAAACTTCAGTCAGAACCTACTGGATTAATCTTCAGATTTGTTTCTCTTTTCCTTCATTTATTTTATTGCACTACTAGCACAACAAAACTTAATCAGAAAGTTCCATCTGGTCACCAGTTTTAATTCGTATTTCTTATTGCTTCAGAAAATTAAAAGCAATTCTCTACACTGAGTAAAGTAAAGGCAACCCAAGCAGCACTGTTCTAAAGCTCTAGAGTATCATTTTCTTTTATAATGTAACCTCTTTGAGCTGCTTGTAACCTATAAATAATCCTGCATTTTAAAGAAATCCTTCTATGAAAAGCAGAATTCCTGATGGAATTTAACACTTGAGACTATTTTTAAAGTGTTTTTGATTAAAAAATTAATTTTAGACTAAAATAATACCATTATTATAACAGGCTTACTGAAAGTATTATGTTGCTTAACAACTCTGTCAAACAATTCCTTCACTTATTTCATATGAGATAAAGTCAATAATAATTGGAGATTCTGTTGATTATTAATGCTGTGTCCCACTACAGGGAAAACCCTTTGATGTGTATTTCTAGGTTCACTGGAATTTTGCCTCTTAAACAAACTTAGTATTGGTCTTTGTGTCTATTTTTTTCCTTGGGTGAGGCTGTCAACTGGAATCTTCAAATTGAAATGACCACATGAAACTGAAACCCTAAACAATTTCAGATAATATTGGGATGGACAATTTATATTACAAACAGAGTTTGGATGGGATGGCTTGTCTGAAAATAAACGGTTATGTTAACCTGCAAGCCTGTGTTACACTGGCTTTAGAAACACTGAAAGATTAGGACTTAGATATGTACCTCATACAAAAGACCTTAGGTTTTCCCTTATATCCAGGGGTGAAGGGAGAAAGTTCTTGCTCTAGGCCTGTGTTAGGTGAAACCATATGCAGTTGAAATTTTATATCTCTGACCTTATATATGAAGTCATAGATAGTTTGAAACAAGAGTTGTAACAAGAGTTGTTGCTCTTAATTTAGGAAATATCAGGCCTCAGACATAGCAACCCAATAACAGCTCTTTGCAATTTTGGCTGAAAATAACAGGGGAAAACACAAGGAGGCAAAAATACTAGCAAAAACTGAGAAGAGAGGAGAAAAGAGCTATCTGCTAAATCCTTCTACACTTCTCCTTTCTCCACCCCACAAGAAGGGAAACAGCAAATAAGGAATGGAAAGACATTATCAAAGGACATTTTTATGCAGATGCCAATGAAATGGAAAGTACTATACTGATCAGTGCTTTTATCTATTGAAACACCGTGAGTCATTTTCTTCTGTGCGTGTCTTCAACAATGTCATCTGTATGAGGCTCAAAAACAAATCAATGGTTTTTTCTGCTGCAATCTGGCCATTTTGCCAATTGTCTCTGCTATATCAATATGTAAATCCCATTACTTTAGAAGTGAGGTAAAATATAAAGTTGGGTGACTGCTCCTTGGTAAACTGTAGAATACCTACACATAAACCTGATATGCTTCCTAAATTACAGTACCTGCTTTAGTTCAAAGCCCTTTAAGATGGTGTACAGTATAATGGGACTAATGCCAAAGGGTGTGATCACCAAGAAAGTGATACCATTGGTTTCCTGCTACAGAGAATTGACAGGCAACTGAAAATCATGGCCAAAGTAGTACAGGCTTATGGTGTGAAGACGAGAGCATGCTGTGTTTTTGGGAGGTCAGTTCCCAATAACACAGAATCAAATTCAGCTCAGCAGTGTTGCTAAAAAAATATACCCACAATACTTGAATACCATTCTAGAAGGCAAGAAGTTTGCTTCTAGTTGGTTAGCAGAGGCACTAGGATTAGAAGTGGTTGAAGTTCCACTACTGTGGAATGAAATCAGTGGAGCTACACCTACTTACACAGTGTTGACTGTGCCCTGGGGGGACTTGTCTGAAGATTTCCACAGGTCCAATGAGTACAACAGTAACTCTGCCCTAGCTGACTGACCTGAAACATAAGAAGGGCATTGTGTCAGAGTGGATTATCTTCTAAGGGCATCAGATATTATTTTCCAACCTCAGGGCCACATACGATTCAAATTGCAGGTGCAAAAACCTATTAAAAACAGCACACCTAGATAATTTAACAAAACAAAGACAATGACATTTCAAACAAAGTTAAATCATCCCCAAAATCAAAATCTATTATCTCTATCTATTATCTCTGTCTCTTGATGTTTGAAATGTAAAGGTCAGCATAGAACACCTGCAATATGGGGCTAAGGATCTCACTGGCACAGGACACAGCCCAAGAAAACTCTCTGGCTCAGTTTCTGCCATTTTTTTATTGCTAGATTAATACAGTCTTTAATGAAAGACCACCCTGAGGCCACCCACACACTTAAACAACAACATGCAAGTACAGAACTGATAGATAATATACGGCAACCATTTTAGCTTAAGTTGATCATCTGCTGGGGTCAAAAAGAAACTTCCCTTTCTCCTTCCATTTCACTAATAAGATAATGGCAAATTGGTTAGATGTATTTTTTTATTTATATTTTGTTCCTATCTTCAGAAGCTTTAGTAAAGGCCTGGTCTGGTATAGAAAACCAGTTGAAAACTGCAGAAAATGAGGAAAATATTTTTATATATACCTGTAGAGAAAACAGCATTCAAGATACAGAGGTAATTTTAGGGGATCTAAAAGCCTGAAAATATTCCTTTACCATAGTTATCTTCCAAACACAGTAATCCTAGTTATTCTTCCCTGTAGAACAGTGATTATCAACCAAAGTGTTGCAGCACGCTGGAGTGCTGCAAGATCCTTCAAACGGTGCTGTACAATATTACCACTATTAGGTGTACAAACTTAGCATAAACACCTAGCATAACATCCACATCTGATTCACAAAATAAACCCAGAGATCTCAAATAGTACTGTCATCCATAGTGTCAAAAACATTCAAACCTGTTTTGGTCTTTGAGTTCTCTGCAACAGAAGAATCGTTCTATTTTTAACATGGTCAAAAAAATGAGTGAAAGCTAAGATTTGGCACTTTCTAAAGGGTGCCTGGAGTCTAAAAAGGTTGAGAACCACTAATGTAAGGACATTATTTTATCTGGCCGACTAGGTCTCTACTCTGCTGACAGCCACACCCTTCATGTTAAAAACCAACAAAAGTTTTTGTCTGTCCCTTATTACACATGCTGAAATAAGATACTACAGTCAGCCTGTGAGCAATCCAACAAAACACCCCATGTCTGAATACCCCACTCCCTGATATGCTACAGGGAGATCTCGCAGTTCACAAAAAGGGATAAGAATGCATGCTAAACATAGCTTACAAGAAAGCAGAATTTAGAGATCTCTGACCCTATACACTGAAATTTAGGAGGATCTTCTTTCAAGTGGGACAAAGAAGAGTGTGCCTTGCTTAGATGATACATAAATATAGGGCTTTTGTCTTGCATGAAATTCCAATTTACTCTTAGGTATCCAGTGCATTTCTATATCAATAAGAAACTTGATTTCACAGCAAACTCCCCTTTATACCTGCCTTCTTCAATAGAGAAGTCTACACAGTTAGTCCAGATCCACTGTCATGCATGTCTTTATGCAACTCCAGCAATTCCAAGGCACAGCATAATCTATAAACACATTGTAAATTGAATGCTACTGCCCAAAGCACAAAGAAACAAATAAGAATTCCTTTACCTCAAAGTAATCTGCTGGGAAAGACAATCATGCCTTGCTTGTCTGCAATTGATCAACATCCTGTAACTGTGAGAGTAAGCTTTCATCTACTATTTGGTCATTGGAACAGAGCATTACAGAAGTTTTTTTTTATGGGATTATTTTTGGAAGCCATTTGCTATGGCATGGGGGGTCAGCAATATAAACATGGGGCCTTTTTCAATCTTACTTACCCTTCCAGGGAAGGGAGATGTTTGGGGATGGAAGATATGTACCCTCTTCAGTTTCTTATATATTCCTCTTTTTTTCAAGTATGCAATTAAAGGGCAGAATCCAGTAAGATCCTATAAGAGTAGGACTCTGCCTAATGTGCTGTTAATATTTATAAGCTTTTAACTTATTACTACTTATTTCAGAAATGTTTTATTACATCATAATACCAGGCTTTGAAACAAGTCCAGTAATCCAAAATTTAGCATTTTCACACCAGTATGTACTTAAGCCACATTCTGAAACCATACCAAAAACCTGCTGATTTGATGTACTGATGCCTCCAAAGTACCAAAGAATAATAAAATCCAGAAGAGTTCATGAAGGCAATTGTTAAAGAAACCTGATGCAAGGATAACATCTATACACAACAGCTTCAGCCTATCGGGAGCTCTGACTAGGAAGACTGTGCTCTGTTAAGCCAAAGGGAGTCCAGGTGGATACAAGGAGGCTAACAACACAAAGCTTCCTACACAGTCAAGACCTAACCACCTCTTTAAAATGAAGCCAGTGAGCAAAACAGTACTATAAAGGTGATGCCAGCAATCTGGGATTTCAGTTAAGTGCACAGAGAGATTTAAATTGCCTATGACTGTGGATGATGGCTGCAGTGGTTACCTGTGGTAGGTTAGGGTGCTGTATCTTGTGTTGCATCAGTTAGCCGTAGTCTTATGAAGAGTTTAGATCAGTGGTGCCCAAAACTTATTCCACTTTGGGCAATGAAGAAAGGACAATGTTGAGAGTGTCCATGGACCAAATCCAAATCTGATCTGGCTGCGCAGGGTGGGGCAGAGGGAGTGTGGCCTGCCCCATGCAGCTGGGGGGCGGGGGGTTAAGGGTGTGGCCCAGCCCTAATCCAGTTGTGCTGGTGGAGAAAGGGGCAAAACCCAGCCCCAATCCCACCACACTGTGGGGAGAAGGGGGCACAGCCCAGCCACAATCTGGCCATGCTGGGGGAGAAGGGGACATGCCCCAGCTCACAGGGTTTGGGAATCTGGCAGCAAGGGAGGGGAGGCAGCATTACTTGCACCACTCCACCCGCCACAAGACTTCTGAACCTGTGGGGAGCTTCACAGGTCAGACACATTTGGCCCACATGCCAGAGATTGAGCTCCTGTGTTTTAAATGATAGGCTGTACGGGACAGTTTGGAAAGGGATGATCCTGCCTCAGGCAGAGGGTTGGACTAGATGACCTTTGAAGGTCCCTCCCAGCCTGACTTCTCTGGGGTTTTTATGAACAGCCTGTCCTGTTCCCTAGAGCTGCCAGCCTCCTCCAGGCCCTGGATCAACTCCATTCAACGTTATCTTGTGACTGGCACATGTCAGTGAAATGCCGGTGCTAAATCACTTCCCCCTTGATCCCAGTCTACTAGAGAGCAGCAAACAGCGTTGCCAGGTCTTAAAGATGAAATTATCATACTGGAAACTCAAAATGATCATATCTGCTGAAAAACTATGCTATGCTGAAAGAATATGCAAATAAGTCTTTTTCTTAATTTACTGTCTCTTGCTTCTTGTAAGAAGCCAGTGAGTGAGAACTGGGTCATCAAAGTTGAAGTGCTTCTTTATTTGGAGGCAAACAGTCATCATAAGAAAGGGCTGACAGCACACCCAGAAGTCAGCTAAGAACCCCGCCCCCCCCCCAGCAGGACTTGGGTTTTGCATGTGCTGCATCAGCAAGCTGCCTCGAAAATGATGGTTTAAAAGCTTGCTTAATAATTGATCTCCAACTATTTAGTTGGTCTAATAAAAGATATCAGATTCACCCAAAGAACCTTGTATGCCTATGTCCTTAGACAAACACGGCTACAGCCTACACCCCTCAAAAATGATGGTACATTTTAAACACTTACTAATACTGGTTGTACATTGTATAAGGGTGGAGATTATTGTACAAGTACGATCATTACAGTCCACCTAGCAACCCTGGGAGCAAAGTTCTCTGCCCAAAATCACTTATGTGGCCTTTTCTGTGGCTTTTGCACTTCCCTGACCAGAAAAGAGGCTCTGGCCTGGGGTCCCCTCCCGCCCATGGGGCCTCTCCCAGGCCCTCATGCGTTGCCCTCTCCTGGCAGTTTCATAGCGCAGAGCCCACGGGCTCCTTAGCCTCGCTGGCGAGCCCGTGGATGCTGGCCCGCGCCCCAGCCCGTCTTCTCCCTCGCCGCCCACGTGTTGGCTTCCCTGGGGGGGCGGGGCACGCTTCACACGCCTGCCACAAACGTGCTCCTCCCCCACACGCCCCTGCGGCCGTTACTGGCAAACTGAAGCGTCATCACCATAGCAAACCTCTCCCCCAGCGGACCGCGGAACAAGCGCGCTGGAGCCAACCCGAGGGCGGTGCTGGGGTCACATGATCCCCGCCCAAGCTGGTCAACATGGCGGCTCCCGTGAGTGGCGGCGGCCGCCTTTGTCGGCTGGCCTGGCGCCGCCGGGCAGGAGCTTTGCACAGCGGGGCGCAGCCCGCGGCGCTCGGCCGGGAGCCGGGGAAGGTTGCGGCGGCGCAGAGCGGGTAGGGCCCGGGGCGGCCGGGCGGGGAGGGCGAGGCCTGTCTACTTGGGGCGCTCCTACAAACTCCCCCGTCGGCCTACGTCAGGACTCACGTCGCCCGCCGTAGGGGGTGCCCCTGCAGAGTTCCCCTCCCCCCTGCCGCGTTCTGCCCTAGCCGCGCCGCCTACGTCAGAGTCCACGTGACCTGGCCCAGCTCCCCCGCCCACGGGTTCCCCCCCGCCCCGTCCCCCTGCAGCTGCTGGGAGAGCTGGTGCTGGGGGGCTGTGGCTTTATTTTGGTTTTACATTTAATTTCTGGGCTATTAACACTTGTCATTTATTGTATCCAGCACATACTTCATCATATACCCAGCCACCCCCAGTTGCCCTCTTTTTTGGAACTGGAAATATGGTAACTAGGGTTGCCAGCTCTGACTGAAACTATTCTGGGAGATTTTTTTCTTCCCAACATGATGTAATGTTATTAATTGATTTAATTTTCTTTAAATCTCCTATTTAAAATCTCCTGGAATTCATTAAGTAGTCACTGGGAGATCAGTGCTGATTCCAGTAGACTCCCAGCCAATCCAGCAGGGTTGGCAACCCTAATGGTAGCCCTACCTGATTGCTAAGCCTAAACCATCACCAGCCCCAAGGGATACTAGACCTCAGGAAAAAAAACTATTAGTGAACGATGATTTAATGCAGACTGATTTTGAAGGTATCCAGGTTGTAGCTGTATTGATCTAGAGGCAAAAGGAATCAAAACTCATGGAAGAGGTGATATATTTTATTAGACCACTTAGATACTTGCAAACCAGCTAGATATTGGCTGGGATGATCTAGTTGGGGATGGTCCTGCTTTGGGGAGTTGGACTACATGACCTCCTGAGCTCCCTTCCAACCCTCACTTTCTATGAGTCAAACAAATTGTTTTATTTTTTTGCAAGCTGTTGGGCGCACACACCCTTCATCAGGCATAGGAGAGAGCAGAAATTGTAAAAGTTCTCCTAGGTAGAAATGAAAATTCATATTTTACAGGAGAGCTGAAGGTGTGGTAAAATCTATTTGGAATAGTTAATTTTGTCCAGGCACAGAGAGAGGCTGAAAAAGTCTTTTTACCTCAGAGTTGTCTGGGGACAAGCAGAATGTAGAAGCATATTTCTGCTGGTCTTGCTGCCCAAGTGCAGGGGGCCTGGACCCGACAATCTGTAAGGTCCCTTCCAGCCCCTAAAATTTATGAAACTATGAAAGAATGCTTAGCCTTAACAATTTGGAAATTGAACAGTGGCACAGGAAAGAGTGAGGGGGGAAAAAAATGAAACCAGAGGAGAGATGAAGGAATCGGTTATCTTTAGAACTTAGTAAGAGAAAAGGTGAAGAGAGAACAAAACGTTCAGGAACCAAATCAAAAAGCAAAGCGCTGATTTGTTTGAAAAGTTTGGGGCTGTTTGACATCTACGTGAAAGAAAAGCAGCTGAAAGACTGTATGAGTAGTAGATTGTAGTCGGTAGACACAAAGAACTTAAATGCTGGAAAGTTGTCGTTGGTTTTGGACAACAGCTTAAAAGGATTCCCCTAAATCAGGAAGTGAAAAGATAGGTCTGAGCTCCAGATCAGTGTCCATGATTTCTGTTGCTAGTTCAGAAGCTTCATGCCATACTATAGTAACTACTTCAAGACCTGACTTCTAGGGGAGGGGGGAAGCCCCCAGCCTTGCCAGCACCCAAAACTAGGGGCTATTACATGAGACTTCTGGCTGTGGACCCCAGCTAAGGATGACAGTCATAGGTCTGTAGGCATCACCTGGAGCCTAGTGCAGTGGGTGAAAGCCCCAAAAAGGCCATCGGGAGTTTTGGTGCCCTTTTGAGGGTGTTGACAGGACAGCAGTCTGGTGCACCTGTGGAAAACCCTCATACCCCCATGGAAGCCAAGGCTTTGATCTGCATGGATCTGAACACAAGATCAAGGGATTCATGTGGGACACTTTGAAGATTGTGCTTAGGAAGGAGAAGAGCTTTAAAGGAGTTGGTTGTGCAGGGAAAATTAGGCCAAACTTTAGATTTTGGTAGAAAAAGAGCCTGGTCTACACATGTGACATTTGTCCCATGCCATGGCAGAAATAGTTTCTAATTGGTTATTCAATAAACGTTGGAAACGGAACATTGCACTTGTATAGCTGGAATCAACTAAGGATGTGCCATAACCACAAACTAAACTGATTAGCTCTGCGTCTGAGCTACAATCAGGCCCCAGAATGGAGGGGCAGATGCAGTCTAAATCTCTACCGACTTGTAATGCCAGAAGGGCCATCTAAGCATTTTTGGACTGAGAATCTTGCCACTTTCTAGTGTACTCTGATCAGCAGCGAAGTAATTTAGCATTGATATTTAAATTGTCATAAGAGATTTATGCAGATTCCAAGTTAATTTTGAATGCAAGCTCTCCATATTTATCAGAGTTGTTCTTTCAGGCCCTCTGCAGACTCTGGCAATCATCAGTGCATTGTTTTATGCTTGCTTTATACTTTGGAGACTTTTCTTTCGAACTATAATAGCTAAATTCTTATTATTTTTAAAATGAAAACTGAAGCTCTGGTGCATAAGATTACAGCCATCACAAAAAAGTACCTGCTGATTGAGTCACCATGAGTGAATCCAGTATGAATTGTGGAAATGCAGAAAGAAAACACTTACTTATGCACGTGCTTAATTTCACTGGCCCTGCGTTTCATTTGTTTAACTGGTTTCCAGTTGATTTAATTGGAGTCATTGTGGTGACTCCTGGTAGCAAAGCTTTAAAAAGTTTGCATAAGTTTTTGAAGGATTGAGGACAGTTACTTTAAATATTCTAATAGGTCTGCAGTTGAAAACTAGATAAGGCTCTTCATTTTTTAAAATGTAATTTTATATGGTTCCAGTCAGCATACACAAGCAAAAATGGTTGTAGAAGACTTTATTTGAATGCCTGAAAGTCCTACATGATAGTATCTGCCTTCCTTTAATGAGTGATTTATATAGGATATGCTTGATTAAGTTTTGGTGATCTGTAGTGATGTCCTCAGCTATTGGAGGACAGACACAGAATTCAAGTCTTGGCAAGTAAAAATTGCATTGTGTTCACCTTTGAAAGAAACACTATATTTGATATATTTGTTTAATGTTTTTCCATAGCCCACTTATCTGTTATAACTATCTTGGTACTTATATTTGCTGAAGTGTCCTGCCATAGAAATGTGATTTCACCACTGAAATATTATTTGTGTCACTGCATTCGTACAAGGCCAGATAATTACTTACAGAAACCGTCGAGCCATTCATACTGTAAAGGTGACCTCTTTCTCTTGTCCATATAAAGGTTATGGATGTGAGAATTGCAATTACTTTTCAGATGATATGGAGAAGCTTTATCTGTAGAGCATGTTCAAAGAGCAGTCACTCTCCAGTTGAAATGATGATTTCTCTATTACCAGACTACTAATGTTTATGCTAATCTGGTACTAACATTGCTCTGGAGAGCCACCTTTCCCAGCATGCTAGTGACTAGCTGACAATGTGTACATAATTTAATATGCCACCTGTTTGTTGGAGACTTATCAAACTAGTTGAGAAGCAGTTGATATTTATGATGATTTCATAATTTCCATGGGGTACGAAATTGGGGGGTTGTGCAGTATGTTCCTTCACATTGCTTATTTCAGTGCAGCTTTTCATGGAAAAGTTTTCAGATTCATACATTTATTCTCATCTACTTAAATCATCTTTAATGTGTACATAATAAAAACACTTGGCCGCACTATTTGCCTCAAGATTTATAAGATTATAGATTATAAAAGATGTAGATTAGTCTGTGGCCTCCAATGCAGCAGCATAGGACCACAACACACTATTAAGTGGCAAGGTTTTTTTTGTTATTTTGTCTTGTATAAATTTTCCTAGTTATTAATGGAGTGATGCACACTAATTATATGTTATTTCTCCTCTTTTTCAGTGTTGCTCCCTGGAGAGCAGTGGTGGGTCTGGAAGTTCATGCACAGATCAGTTCCAACTCCAAGATTTTCTCTGGCTCCCAAGTGCAGTTTACAGCACCCCCTAACTCTTTGGTATCTTTTTTTGATGCTTCTCTACCAGGAACCTTACCAGTAAGTTGCATTTAACCTTACCTTCTCTTACAACAGAATCTTAACAATTTTGCTGAGCAGATTTCTCAAGGCACAATTTTTATCTTTCCTTGTTCATAAGAGTTTAAATCTAGCCCTGTTCTTGAATTTATCTGCCTGAAGCTCCTACTTGGTAACTTTAGATCTTTATTTTAATATTCTTTGAGTAATGTATGTTGTAGTTGTGTAACCACAGACCTCTGAAAATTCCTGATAAGGAAGTAATGCAGGATTAAGGGTAAAAATTTTATGAGCCCAGAATGAGTGTATTTGCAGGGTAATGTTGATTGATGTTTGTTGGTTATACTGTATTTAGTTAGTAAGCAGCACTAGAAGTTCCTTAAATATTTGGAGGTATTAAAATCCTACAAAAGATGAGCATGTTAGATTGTCAAGCAGCTATTGCCATTACTTTGCCTTATGTGTTTTCATGTAGCTGTCATTTACTGTTTGGAATGCCTCAGAGTTGTTTTTTGAAGCAAAACCTATCTGATTTGGAAAACTGTAAACCGTTCTTATTTTTTATTTATATTATGCTATAAATATTCATAACACTTTACAGAGTAGTAAAAGAGGGATTATGGAGATAACTCTTAGTCCTAAGAATTTATTAGTGGCAACATAATTCTTTTTTAGTTTAAAGTCTCATTTGAATTTTTCAGTATGATTTTTCTCTAAGGTGACCATGACAGTAATTCTTGTGAGTACTTGCACATTGTAAAGCTCTTGGGGATCCTTTTTGGAGAGAGGTGCCATATAAATGTAAAGTATTATGTATACAAATTTGATGTGTTTGAAAAAGTAACTATTGAATGGGCTTATTCATACATCAAGTATATTCTGTTGTGGTCTTTGTAAACGAGTATCAGTGGAGTCAAACTATTTAAAGCAGAAGTGCTTCACTGACTGACTTCATTGGAAGTCAAACCTGAATTTCTTTTATTGTCCTATTTGAACACTTTCTTCTCTGAAAAAGAACAGTAGGTGGGATTTTTTAAATTGGGTATAAACCTCTGGAAAGGCACGTAGGATTTTGGGGGAATCCAAACCATGTGGAAAACACCTTGGGGAGCTTGAGAACAGAAATGTGACTTCAGTTACAAAGTAAAAGGTATTATGAAAAGTAAAAGTACTTGTGGAAGTATTAGAAGGTGGATGGGGGTGGTATAGTTTATATTAGATTATTGGATTGGTGGTAAATTCCAGGGAGATGTCACAGTATAATGAGAACTACCCCAAGGGAGGGTTAAATTCTTATGAATACACTGTTTTCAAAAGATTTCTGGTATCTTGTATGGAACTGATGAGAGCAACTGTTTTCAGGAGATGTTGGTGGTACTGAATTGGAAAATAAATTCCTTTTTAATTTTGAATCTAGTACATAGCCAAAAACCAGGAAGGCAGGATTAGAGCATGGGTTTTATGTCTGTCTACCCTTCCTTTCTACTGTCATTTTTGCTGTGGTTTAAGTTCAAGGTTCTGGTTTTGGCCCATCTAGTTAATACTTGGTCAGTGAATGGAAATCAAATCACCTAATGCATATATTGAATCAAATTGGAAGTTGCCCAGGAAGAAAAAAAAATAGGCCAAAGCATGGTGGAATTATAGTTCATGGAGGGTTTTCTGGCTCTATATGTCTTTGTTAAATAAAAATATCTTTTTCCTCGAGATTTGTTTTCAGTCTCATTTTTGCTCTTTATAAAAGGGGCTGGCTCTTGCTTTCATGAGTGTTCCCTAGCGGAAAATCATGGGCTTCACCAGCTACAGACTTTGGTGGAGAAGATAACTGCACCTGATTAACAAAGAACCTGATGATTAGATTAATAAAAAATTAGTGATACTGCTCTTGTTTGCTTCCTTCAACTGCTTTTATCTGTATGGGAGGGGGGGGATCCTAGTCCAAATACAATGAGGGCAGAGTTGAATATGAATATTTAAAATTTTCTTGTACTTGTTGGTAAGACTGTAGTATGGAGCCCATTCTTTATGTAAGCTTTGTTTTCCCACAGCATTCACTACATCAGCCAAGACTGATCTTTGTTTTGGCATCGGAGGACTGATTTGTTTAGGCATGTGCATTAGAAATATCTGGAGAGTGATAGGAAATGATATTTTTGCAAATCTTCTAAATAATTTTAGACCAAAATTTGTACCTTTCTTAAAGTTGTATTATTTTGCTGGAATAAGTCTCTAGGATCTCAGTAACTAATATTTCCTTTGAACTCTTGCTATTTTGCAGAGAAACTAATAAGAAAAGCAATATTTTAGTAGAACTGGGAAAACACAATATTTGTGCTGCGTCTGCAGCAGAGGATAACTACAGTAATAAATGTTGTTCTGAGAACTGTAGTGACAGTTATCGGAATCACAGGGATTTAAATTTATGGAGAGATCATCCGACAGTAGCAAAGGAGGACCATCTGTGTATTACTGTGCCTCCTATAATGCTTCCCCAGTGGTGCCAGAACGAATGGCACTAAAGGAAACTGATATGATTGCCATACATTTCTGGATCACTAGTAGAGTACAGATGTGCGAGTGTCACATCCATTTCATCATGCTGCTGCTCATGATGTGCCTTAGAGAAAAATCTGTGGGCATGAGCCACAGTGCAGCTGCAATCCTATTTGGAAATGAGGTAGAATTAAGGGATAGTTTGAGGAGTGGGGAGGTGGGGTAGGGGAGGGAGTGCCCACATATCTTTCCCAATGACAGCGGTAGACTACAGCTATATTCTTCTGGCTTATACTATAATCCTATATAATTTTGATCCTCCTGCCATGGAACTGTTGGAGAGAATTACGTCCTGATCAATCATGGTACTTTCCCAAGTATAACATAGACAGCTTTTCAGAGACTTATTTTATTCTCCGAGGGTTTTGCTGTCTTGTAGAACTCTATAAGAGCTTTCAAAACTATAATGTGCACAAGTGTGCACCTTATTTTTATTTTTTTTTAACCACCTCTCCCCTAGGTATGTGGGCTCCAGTGATGAGCTCTGGTTAGCTACCTTTAATATTAACAGGGGCTTGGGCTGTAAATAACAGCTTCTGAAGATCCCTGCAATTGCACAGCCAGGTGACATGTGGCAGGCCCTGTGTAGCATTCTGTATATGAGCTATTAAGGCTACCTTATTTACAACCTGAGCTTTGTTCTGTTGAAGTTAATCAGGGTTGTTGCTTAATGGTAGATGAAATCAGGTCCATAATAAAACAACCAGACGGCTCTCAGCAACGCAGAATAAACCACCTAAGACACCCATGGGTAAGGCACAGCTATTTAAATCATGCAAATAGTAAAAACCATTTGCCAAATTATGTTGCTTTTGATGTTAAAGGGGTTTGTTACATGTTACCTTTAGGCCATGCTAAATCAATGGAATATGATGGAGTACTAAAGTTAGAATGTGCTGTGAGCAGTTGCATGTTTATGGGTGATATGGTCTCTGACCTGCACAGCTATCACTTGCTGCTAAGGGACTGGCAAGCAGGGTACAGTTAGGAGTAAGGATACCTTGGCTGCAAGGATCGGGGAGGGAGAGGGTTGCAGCAATGGGGTCTTGGAGCTGGGAGGCGGTAAAGCATGGGGCCATGGGTCTCTTGTTTCCTCTGCAGGCCCCCTGAATTACTGTGGGGGAGAGCTCTGCTGCAGGGAGCCTTCCACTGACCCTGCCCACCTGATCTCAGTTCCCACCTCCAACAGCTCTCCCTCCTGTTCCAGCCGCCTTTGGAGCGTGCTGTGTCTTTCCATGCTCCCTCCATATTAAACCTTCGTAGCTCTGCACTCTGGCTTCCAACCCCTCTATGGCACAGCCCTCTTCCACCCTTTCTAGTCCCAGACAAGAGGTGCCACAGTCCCCATCAAACCACCTGGCAAAGGGAAAGCTGGCCATTGTTGGGGTAAAATGGGGCCAGACCACATGGGGAAAATTTCAGTTAACATTGAGTAACTGTTGTTAATTGAATTTTCCTGCAGGATTTGCTTGGTTCTAGGCCAAAGGTGAAGCCCTCTCCAGGGAAGGTTGTGAGGGGGCTGGGATTGGGTTGGCAGGGGTCAGTGGTGGGCTTCCCAGCTTCATACTTCTGCCGCCACAGCACCCCCTCACTCGGCACTGGTGGGGTTCCCACCTACCCCCAGGCAGTACCAGCCCTTGGGCAGTAGAGTTTGGGAGGATGGGTAGATCCTCCAGGATATTAGGAACACATTGGAGGCCTTGGCATAAGTGCCTCTGTCTTGTATACATTCTCCATTATGTAATTCATAGATGTTAGGGACTGGAAGGGTCCTCACAAGATCATCGGATCCGGCCCCCCTGCACTTGCGCAGGAAAGATTGCTGGGGTCAAATGACCCCAGCAAGGTTGTACGTCAAGTCGTTTTTTAAAGATCTCCGGCATATGTGATTGTACCACTTCTGAGGGGAGTCTGTTCCAAACCCTAGGCACTTGAATCATAACTAAATTTCTCTTTATGTCCAATCTGAAGCGATCTTCAAGCAATTTGTGTCTGTTGTTTCTTGTCTTACCCTGGGGTGCCTTGGTGAACAGATGCTCCCCCAGGCCTTGATGTATGCCCCTTATATATTTATAGGCTGCACCAAGTCTCCTCTAGGTCATCTTTTCTCCGGGCTGAACAGTCCCATGTTTTTCAGCCTCTCCTCATATGACCTGCTCTCCAGACCTCTAATTATGTGTGTGGCCCTCCTTTGGACTCTCTCAAGTTTCTCCACATCCTTCCTGAAGTGCGGCACCCAGAACTGGATGCAGTCCTCCAGCTGCGGTTTCACCAAGGCCGAGTAGAATGTGAGGATGACATCCTTAGTCTTGCTTGAGATGCATTGGTAGTTGCATGCCAATGTTTTATTCGCTTTGCCAGCTACAGCATCACATTGGTGGCTCATGTTCATTCTGTGGTCTATCACAACCCCTAGGTCTCTCAGTTTTGGTGCTGGCAAGTACAGCACTGCTGAGCCTGTAAGTGTTGCAGATTATTTCTCCCCAGATGGAGCATTTTACATTTTTCCATGTTAAATATCATTAGGTTTTAATCCGCCCACCTTGCAAGCCTGTCCTCGAGCATGACCACACTCCTCCATAATTTGGTGTCATTTGCAAACTTTGCCAGTACACTTTTAACACCTGAATCCAAATCATTGATGAAAATGTTGAAAAGCACTGGTCTGAGTACTGAACCCTGAGGGACGCCAGTGGTCACCTTCCACCATTTTGACTTAGTTCCGTCAGTTAATACTCTCTGGGTCCTATCTCGGAGCCAGTTACTTAGCCACCACACTGTAAAGTACTCGAGGCCGCGTTTTCCCAATTTTACTATGAGGACATCGTGGGAGACTACATGAAAGGCCTTTTTGAAATCGAAGTATATGACATCAACCTAATTTCCCTTATCCAAGTGGTGAATTACCTGATCATAGAAGGAAATGAGGTTGGTCAGGCGTGACCTGCCCACAAGGAAAAGCCATGTTGTAATGATTTAAACCAAACTAAATTTGGGTAACTTTATATAAAGATAGGCTTGCAAGGCTAGATTCTATGTTTTTTGGTGGTGGAAACAGAAAAGCATTGACTTAAGTGTTTAACCATAGTAACACAAAGAAAGCAATTGAAACCCATTACCATAAGGAATGGCACTCCTTGTCAAGAGTCCAAACTTAAATTATAACATTTGTAAAGCCATCCTAATTAAACAGTTAAGTGTTTACCACAAATGCTTTACTTAGCTGGGGAGGGGGTCTTCATGATCAATCCCTTTCATTAACATGTACTCAGGTTGTAGACAGACCCATCATTAGTGCTCATATTATCTATGATTATAAACCTGGGGGAAGGGGCAAATAATGGACCTGATTTGTTGGGAGAACTAAAGACCTAATAAGAGCTCAGTTCCTGGGGTCCAGCCTACACTCGCCCTCCCAAGTGTGAGTGGGTTTTTGTATTTCCGTTACCTGATCTGAATGCTAGTTAAATTTATTTTTAGCTTTCCAATAAAGTGATTCTCTCAGAGATACTCCACACCCTAAGTGTCATCACTATAAGACACAGGTCACTTAGCATGAGTTTTCCTGCTTCACTGTGCAGACACTCACATTTTAGTGCTTGTGGTAGGCAGCTGGGCAGGCATCACTGCTGTGTGCGGGAACAAGGTGGATGAACTGGAGCAGGCACCATCCCACCAATACATGCCCAGTCCGGCTGCTCCACAGCAGCAGCTATAGGTTGGGGGCAGGCTGGGCTGGGTTGGGCAGCACTCCAGTCTGCCTGCCTAGTTCCTGCATAGCAGCAGCAGTGCCTGCCCGCCTGCCTGCCTAGTGAACCGTGCGCTCTGCCTCTCTGCTGGACTCTGGCCCAGGACTTTTGACCTACCAGCCAGGAGCAGGCTATGGAAACAGAATGTTCAGGTTTACCCAGGACAGATGAACACCCTACTTAAACCAATGCTGAGAGCTTATGGAAATCTCATGTTGAGCATCTCTAATTTTATATGATTTTGAATCCTTTTTGTCATATCAGATGTTGCTGAGCAAGGCTGTGCCATCCCTGTCTGTCGTGGGTAATTGTTTGCATATCTTAGTTGTTAGTACTGTAAGCTCTTCCCTCACCCAGGATGGCTCAATGAAGACCTCTTTCCCAGGACCCCTCTCTTAGATGTTCTTCCAGCTGCTGCCCAGTGGCATGTCTGCCATGGCAAATGCCTTAATGTCACTGTTGATGCACATACCAGATACTTCCAACTTTAAGCTGGGATAACTTAGCAGATATGAAGTTGTTGCACTCTGGTTATTTTTTTTTTTAATGGCATTTTTAATGCATTTGTTCCATTCAATTTCTAATCTTTTTTTTTTTTTATTTTGTGTGCTTTCGAAGAGCCATTTGCTTTCAAAGACAGATATGTCTGTACGGTTGCTGGATTTCCATAGTTAATGTCCATCTGTGACAGGCAGGGTAGAAATGTTATTTCAGGTGGAGATTCATAGTGGTCTTTAAGTTGTAAGGATTTAGCCCTGTTTTGTTAAAGTTGGTGCCTGGCATATTTGAGACAGTTTCCTTTTGGTTATCCCCATTGACTTGCGTATTCCTGCTGAGGTATATGAATTGACCCACCTCTTATATTCCTCTGCTGCTTAACATTATACTTGGGTTGAGGGTTGTTGGGGTGTTAGATCTTGTTTTTTCATAAATAGTTATCAACTACATCTCTGAGGCATTATGCAGACTTCCAGTTCTTTGGTTGTGCTCTAAGTTAAGAGTAGTGTCATTGGTGAAATCAAAATATTCTTGTATTTTGTTCATCCATGTAATGCCTGTTATATTTGTCTGCACTTTTTCTTTGGGAAGAAATCAATGGCAACTCCAGACAGAAGAGGTGAGAGAGAGAGCCTCCTTGTGTGTTACACCTATTGCTCAAGTAGGCATGTGCTCTAACTGTGCCTGTTGCACCTTGATAGAAAGCCTTGATGATGCTAATTATTTTTGTTAGCATGCTGTAACAATTCAGGACATTCCAGAGTGAATCGTGACAGGCTTTAAAATGCCTTCTTTAAAATCTCTGAAGCTTATGATTGTTGCTTTTTGATTTTCTCTGATTACACGTAGGATGTGTACTGTAGCAAACAAGTCATACGTTAGCCTGGTGAGGATTTATGCAGCCCCTACCTCGCCCTACCACACTAGCAAGGTATATTAGGCCTAGAAGGAAAAACCTATAAGTGGAAAATTCAACTCAATTTAGTAGTAGTGCCACAAGGGAAACCGACCTGCAAACCCTCACTCCCAGAGAACCCCTAGGCTGAGGCCAGACCCCAATTTGTCACTTTTTAAAGCTTTTAATGCTTTTTTTAAATGCTTTTAATGCTTGTGAGAATGCTAAAACTTATACTGTGAAACTTAACTGGAATTTAACCAGTTAAGGGCCCTTTTTCAGAGGGCGTGTGAGGTGATGCTGCTGTCAGTTTTCAGGCTCCCCTCCCCCCTTTTTTTTTCTTTCTGGGAACTTTTTTTAGCGCCAGAGGTGATATCTCCCCTGGAATTCTGCTGGAAGACTCAGTTTTCCATATCTTGACCTGAGGACTGGAGGGCAGGTTAGTACAGGGCCATGTTGTGCTCCAACTAGTGCTGCAGGGTGATTGCATTCATGATGGGGTGAAAACCAGGATGACACGTGGTTTGACATCTAGTCTGCAGATGTTCCTTTGGCTTTGCCTCAACTGCTTCCTTTTTTCTGCTTATGGGCACAGGCAGAAGTTACATTTTTTGTACAATTGGCCCTTTCTTTGAAAGCACTCTGCAGCCATGCCGTGATGACATAGGTGCACGGATGCAGAGTGCTTTTGAAGTGGCCAATAGCACAAAAAATTAACCCTCTTCAAATGAGGTATCAGATGAAGGTGCTCTGGTTGGGGAACTTCTGTTCCCTAGGGTTAATCATTACGTGATCTGTGGGCACAGATGATGCAACAGGTGGGGCACATTTTCATCCAGTTTTATGCACCCACAGCAGGGTGCAGGGCTGCAGGTGGCCCTCTGCAGCCCAGCAGATGCGACCCAGTACAGGAGGGAGCACTATGCCAGCATGGCCTCTGAGGTGAGGTGCCCCCTGCCCACCTGGCAACAGCAGGGGCACAACTCCACACTGCTGTGCCTCACCTTTGTGCTCCCTTCTGCCCACTGGGCTATGGCTGGTCCAGCCTGGCTGCAGCCCCGCATCCTGCTGTAGGTGCAGAAATCTTGGGGGACACATGTTCCCCCGCCACATCGCCCATGCTCCCCCGCAACACATTGCCTGTACCCCCTCCCCTCCCATCCCCATAGGCTTGCCTGGAGGAAAGTGCTGTCCACCGCTGCCTGGCTGCCGCGTGCATGTGTGCATGCATATGCACGTGGTGCTCCCTGTGTCCCATTCTCCCCAGTCACAAGCAGCGCCTTGCTGGCTGGAACTGTGCCAGCGTGCAAGAGAAAACCCTTAGTTTCCCACATTTTTCTCCTTTAAAGGGCAAATCTCTGTTTTTCTGCAGCAAATGGAAAACCCAGATCCCTGCTCATTATCATAAACTTCTAACATCGGTGATTGGGCCTTCACTTGCAGATGTCCCAGGCTTTAAACATTGTCCTTTTCTCTCTGTGCTCTGGGTGTTTAAGTCAGTAGTTTCTCCAGGTGTTTATCTGTTTAGTACTGTAGTTCTCAACCTTTCTAGACCTAAGGCATCCCTAGGAAAATGCCAGCTTCTTAGATTTATTTCACTTGTTTCTTGATGACAGGAAAATAATAGAGTAATTCTTTTATTGCAGAGAACTCAGGCCACAACAGATCAGATTGTTTTTGATACCACAAATTCCTTTTTGCCATCTCTGGATTTATCTTATGAATTGTTTAGGCGCTTGCACACTTAACTGCCCTAACGTTGTGCAGCACCCCATGGCATCCTGGGTGCTGCATCATCCTGGTTGAGAATCAGTCACTTAGCACATTTTGGGATTGCTCTGCCCCTTACATGCTCTTTGTTCTTGTTAGCTTTTCTTTGTTTAGCCTTATCCGCCTTCTGGCTGGTGTAAACTTGCCAGTTAGAACCTTGTTGAGGTAATATAGTGTTTTGCTGTCACCTCTTTTAGCAGCCCCTTCGCTTCTATGGTGATGTTATCAATTTGTTTTCTCTTATCTTTCTGTGGTGCTTTTTACTGTTTTATCCTTTTGGCTGTTGCTGCTGCTATTTTATTGGAAGTTGATCTTTACTGTATTTTGCTTCCTTTCACTCAGGTAGTCCAGCAACTAAGTTATTGTAGCATTTGTGATATTGTCTCTCAGACTGACCATTACATGTCAGTGACCTCTTGTGATGATTTTTATGTCTTGTCTTGTTCAGTGGCTTGGAAGTGGCTGATGTAATGTCGGTTAGCCTTTTGCTATCGGTTTTCTTGGTGCTTTTGTTTTTAAGTTTGAGCTTCGATTTTGTCACGTATGTACATACTATGGTCACGTCCCTCGGCTTCTCCATGTGCTCCGACATCCTGTTCCTGGTTCCTCCCTCTGGGGAATTCCATATTAGTTTATGGCTGTCCCTGTGTGAACCTAGTTTGCAGCTTATTAGGCCAGACATTATTAAACAGACACTTGAGGGTATCATTAATTAATATTTATAGATGATTGTAGAATTGATCAGTTGTCTCATAAACCACTATATAAATGAAACTATCATTTTCATATATCATGTTTGAAAAACCTAGCTTGGAGCAATTAGCCCTTAATTGGCTCCCAGTGTAAAAGTGATTTTTTTTGTTTTGGAAATCATAATTAGCGTTCCATTCTCTGTGTTAATCATCTTGCCTTCCTGAATATATTATTGTTTTATTTTCATTTTAAATCTTTTTTTAATCAGCTCCTGGCCATCAACATTTGTTTACTCCATGGATTTTTAGATAATATTCATCCATTTCCTTCATTACCTGTGCAACTTTTGTTGTTGAAGCTATGCATCCTGATGCTATCCTGCTTTCCTTGGTCTCTTACCCCTCCAATGGATGATGACCTGAGACGGCTCACACCTGGACTCTCCCTCACACCCCCCCCCCCCGCAACTGTACCCTGCATGCCATTATTTGTATCTGTGCATATCTTTTAAAACCCACAACTCCCTAAGGATGAGACTTCCTTGCAGAGGGGCATTCTGTATCTTTCTTCTGTCGTGCATTTAGCTCCCCCATCCCCTACCTTAACCCCTCCCCCCAGGCTAAGTAGGTTACATTCTAACTTAGTTGGGTCCTCCCCCCCATCCACTCTATACTTTGTAGCCACCCTTGTCCTGGTCTCTTATCTTCCCCTCCTCCCCCCCACTTCAACTTTGTAACTTCCTTTTAACATCCACTAATAGAACTTTTTAGCCCTGCTTTCCTGATGGCTTCACTAAGACTGGCCATTTCATCTAAGCTATTTACTTTGATATTATTTTTGCCTAAATCATCACCTTACTATGTTTCTCTAACAATATTACATGAGAGTAGGTGGCCAGTCTATTGCTTACCCTGTGATCTCGAGGACCAGTAGACTTCTTTTCATCTAGTCCTCACTCTTTGATCTTCCTGGCTTAAGTAACCCCCCTAGGAAACAAAACTCTCACTGACGTAGCTGAGTCATGGGAGCACGTAAGCCTTCCTGCCTTGACAAGGTGCTGTTTCCCAGGAAACTTCAGTGTGATATCAAGAAAAAGTTAGGCAGAAGTGTGTACATATTAGTTATTTTAAACCTGAAGTTTCCTATTAGTAGTTAATGTAATTAGAAGACTCATTTATCATGTATGGAAGGAAGCAAGAAGAACTGCAGAAGGAGGAAGATGAAAAATCACTCAAATTCTGGCAAATGTGTTCTGTATCTATAAAAAGATCCTGCTTCTGCTACTGAACACCAAGCAACTTAATGTCCACATTTTTGATTAATCAAAATTATCACTTTAAAGAGTGAGGGATGTAAAAAATGTGGAACAGTTCATTTAATAACTCCACAAAGTGATTTAATTTGGGCTTTCTAAGTTTAGTTAAGTGACCTATTAAGGAGTAAGGAGATATGTTTGGGCCAACTGTTACTTTCTAAGTAAAGAAATAATTGTCATACTTTGTGTGCCTTCATTGGGGAAAAGTGGGCCCCACTTCGGCTGGGGAGGCTCCATTGCCTGAATGATGCCATACAGCTAGCCACTGAGACAGAAGTGGTAAGAAAATTGGAGGCCCTAGAACAGTGATGGAGATATGGAGAGATCTGAGGTGAACTGGAACAGCTCATAAGAGTATGGAAATCTAGTCCCAGAGCAGATGTGCAAGAGAAGACCCTCCTGGACCACAGTGGCTGGGATGTCGTCAGGAAAATACTGACAGGTCACAGCTGACACTGTGGCAGCTGTGATCATTTCTGGAGGGAATGCCAGAGAGAAGGTGGCATTCAGGGCAGGGGAAACTGAGGTGAGCAGTGGAGAAGGGCCCATACATCACTAGCAGACACAGAGGCCCACAAAGTTGGCAGGGTGGTGATTATTGGTGCTGCAGGGTTGGGATACTATCTGGACGGAAAGCTAGGAGAAATTCCTTGCCAATTCCTCCTAGATTCAAGTACCCAGCTATCCATTGTACATAGCTGGGTATGGTAGAAAACTATAACAGAGACCAAAAGAAGCCTTCAACCCTGTGGACTAGTGGTCAAGGCTTCCAGTGGAGGAGCACTTCCAATTCTGGGAAAGTGGAGTACAACCATTGACTTCCAAGGCCTGCAGCTCCCATGTAAATTCTTCATAGCAACGGATGCCAATCAAGATGCCTTGTTAGGCACTGACTTCCTAAAAAATTATCAGGTCAATCTGAGTTTTATGAATTTTGTTCCTTTCTGGGGAGCTGTTTTCCCCTGTATAACACAGATGGCCAAATGAAGGTATGTGAAGTGGTAGAGAAGAATTTAAATAACAATATCGACTAGAAGTGAGACGACGATCACTGGCAAACTGAAGAAATGGTGCTGTGAAGAAGAGGAGAGCTTATTTGAACCTAAGTTCCATGAGGAATTGGGATTCCTGGTAGGAACTCCAATGGGTAAGAGCCTCAAGGGTGAAATTCCAGTGCATGCTGCTAAAACAACATAACCACAGGTTGTATATTAAGGCACTAACTTGGACATTTGAGACCAATGTGGCTGTCCTGTAGGAGGATCCTGGATCAGAGAGGTCAGTTGCTTTGAGTACTGAGCTCAGACAAGAGCCAGCACCTTAAGAACCAGCTAATAACCTTCAGTAGAATGCAAGGAAATTGGAATGCTAGTTCAAGTTAAGTTGTCATGGCTTGGAGCCCAAGAAGGTGCAGGCAGTGCTGGAAGTCCTTTTGGAGTATAAAGATATACTTAACCTTGGAGACCACAACATAGGGTATACAGGCCTAGCAAAGCCATACTGTCAAATGGGCCTCAAACAGTATCCATCTATTTCCATCAGGAGTTTAATCGGCAGCTGCAAGAGTTGGAAGACAGAGGCATCATCAGGTCCTCTGTCAGCCCATGGGCTCCCCCTGTGGTGTTGGAGCAGAAGAAAGGGGGAGGTATGAGGGTCTTTGTGGATTATCATAGAGCAGTAGTTCTCCACCCCTGAGCTGACTAGTGGGTAGTGGCAGATGGAAGTGCACCCAGAGGACAGAGCGAAGACTGCAATCTGCACTAAAAAGGGACTTTTTTTAAGTTTAATGTATTGCCTTCTGGGTTATGTAATGCTCCTAGTACGTTTCAGAGACTGATGGATGATCATGTTAGCGAATTTGCAAGGGACATCTAGCCTGGTATACCTGGATGATCATTGTTGTGATGGGCCAAACCTTTCAGGAACACTTGCAGAAACTGAAAGCAGTGTTTAAGAGGCTGAAGGAAGTCCACTTAAAAATTAAACCTGACAATTGTCAGCTTTTCTACAGAAATGTGAACTTTTTGGGACGTGATTTCCATGGAGGGGGTAGGCCCAGATCCAGAGAAGGTGGAGGCTGTTAAAGCCTGGCTAGTACCTCGAAATGTAACAACACTGCACAGCTTTTTTAAATCTAGCCTTCTATTATATAAGATTTGTGGCAGATTTTGCTACCTTTGCAAGCTGCTTACATAAGCTGTCTGATAAGATGAAGTTCATGTGGACCAGGGAATATCAAGATGACTTTCTAGAGCTAACGTGGCAATTGATGTCATCCCCTATCTTAGCGTATCTCAACCCTCCGTTCCCCTTCGTGTTGGACACTGATGCAAGTGATGTTGCTGTTTGTCACAAGTTGAAGGAGACCAGGAAAAGGTACTAGCCTTTGCAAGCTGACCTTTAAAGGAAGCTGAGCACCAATATGCAACTGGAAGAAAGGAATTGCTTGCTGTGGTGATCTTTACCAAAGGTGTTTGACATTTCCTCCTGGGGAGATGTTTCACATCCAGAACAAGCCACAGTTCTCTCCACTGGCTACACAATTTTCTACAACCCAAAGGACAATTGGCTAGATGGTTGGAACAACTAGCTGAGTTTGACTACCAGATACTGCATCACCCTGGAAGTTGCAACAAGAATGCTGATGCCTTGTCCTATAGGCCTCTCACAGTGGAAGCTGAACCTAAAGCTGAAGCAGTGGGGATAGAGCCACTATCAGTCAGTAGTAGAGATAGCCAGGAGTGAACCAACCCCGAATACCAGAGAATCCAGAAGGTTTGCAGATTGGTGTGCAAGACAACAGGAAGATGCTGACATTGAAAAACTGATAAGATGGACGGAAATCGATAGTGAGGAGTTCCCTGAAGAAGGACAACATTATCTGAACTTGCAGAGGTACCAGGTAGTGTGGCCTGAGCTAGGCGTAAGGCAAGGAGTACTGGTGCAAAAACTTCAGAGTCTCTGTAAATACCCAAGTTTTTTTCAAATAGTAGTACTACATAAGGAAATACCAACAATTCTACAAGCTCTGCATGATTCCAGTAATACTGGGTGACATTTGGATATGGAGAAAGTCTCTTCTAAGGTCTGATAACAGTATTTCTGGTTACACTAGAGAAAATCTGTTAAGGACTGGTGCAGGTTGGGCGAGTTGTGTGGTGTATGTAAAAGAATGAAGAGTAATCTCAGGGATATCCTGGGTCCCCTGCCCATTACACCATGTGGAAACAGTGCATGTTTAGTATTGGCTGACTTTTTCCAAGTGGGGAGAAGCATATCCTGTCCCTGATCATGAGGCTGAGACTCTGGCAAAGGTGTTTGTTTAGAGATTTGTGTACTACCACAGTGTATCTCAATTTCTCCACACCGATCAGGGGAGGAATTTTGAATCTCAGCTACTTCATCCTGTATGTTACCTTTTTGGAAATCAACAAAACACCACAACACCATATCACCTTCAATTCGATTAACTAGTGGAATGGTTCAACTGTACTCTGGTTGACATGCTGTTCTCCCTTATGTCATGATGGCCTGCTGGAGCAGTGTACAGTTATCTATAGGATATACACCATATGGTGGTGTTTGGATAGGAAAATCTCCTATCTGTTGCTATTGTCTTCTGAATAAACATATCAGAAGAATTAAACAATCCATCTGAACATGCTACAAAAGTGGCAGGATACCTAAATTCAGTTAGCCAAGCTGTTAAGAGACATCAGGCTGCAGCCATGCATGACCTCAGGGTCACTAGACAGGTGCATGAACCGAGAGAGTTGGTGTGGGTATGGAACCAAGCTAAGAGGCAGGATTGGTGTCAAAAGCTATGTAGGAAGTTCATTGGCCCATATACAGTCATCAGGAAATTATCTGAGGTATTATATGAGCTGGCAAGCAGGCCTGGTGGACAGAAATCAGTAGTACACTATAAGTGGATGAAACCCTATGTGTGCTGGCAGGACAAGAGACCCCAGACCTGATAAGGGAGCTAGGGACGCCTGCCCATCATTAGCCAAGATGTTGGCAGGGGCTTTACAACAGAACCCCTACCAGTATAGCCCAAATAGGTCCAATAGGATGCTGCAAGAGGGTGCTTCTGGATCAAGAAATGTAGGGTGGGATCCATGGCCTGATGGGAATGAAGATGGTGATGATGAACAAGTACGGGGGCTGAGGGGTAAGATCAGGGCTGGATATACTAAAGGGTATCCAAAATGTACCAGAGCCAGTGAGGGTCCACATTCCTGACCCTCCAGATAGACCATAGCAAGAGCAAAGACCTCCCAGGTAGCTTAGGGACTACACAGCATAACTTTAGTTTGATTTGGGGGCACATCCAATTAAAAGGGGATAATGTAATGTGAATGTGATGTGTGTAACAGCATGAGGCAGTCTGCCAAGCTGTGCCGACTGTAATGTGGACTACAATCCCCAAGAAACCCCAAGGAGCTTGCGGGGGGACAAAGAAAAAGGGAAGAAGCAGGAAGCGCCTGAAAGAAAAGGAGTGAAAGCGGTAAGAGGGCTACACATGGTCTCCAGACACTGGGAGTGTGTGGTGGGACTGGAGATCTCGCTGGCTCAGTTGGTCAGGGCTGATGACTGAAGGAGCTGGACTCGGGCTTAGGAGCAAGCGGAGCTGCTGTTTGAGCACTTTCCAGACTAAAGGTTGGTTTGGGGACACCTCTGGAGGTGTGTGTATAGAGGCGGGAATTAAGATAGTGAGAGTATGTTACCACACTGTTAATGTCTATTTCCTTTTTACCTGTTCCCTCTCTTTGGCCTGCTGGCTTGTGACCCTGACCTCTATGATTTTCTATATAAAAGTGAGAATTCCTGTTCCTCTCCCTCCCCCCCACCCCCCTTGCTGCTTCTGCCGGTTTTTGGGGCTGTACAGTTGGCACAGTACTATTAAACAAACCTCCCTTTGTTTTTTCTAAGGTTAAGGCTTTTTAAGATGTTAATTTTAGACCAGGCTGGCTGGTTTTAGTTACTGTATTGGACTAGATTAAATTCCCAGTACTTTCATGTCCTGTTTGAAACTTTGTATAGGCACTCCTCAACTTGCGACTTTTCAAGTTGTGACAAACGGCATTTACGGCATTTGTAAATTGACACCCTGTTTCAGGGTTCTCTTGCCAGTTTTGCCTTTACAATGGTCGACACAGCTGCATCCAGCTGGTAAGTCTGTTGTGGTTGGGGGGAGGAGGGAGGGAAGGGGCATGGGGGGGCAGATCAGTGCCCCCATAGTGAGGGAGGGATTGGGGCTGGGGCAAGCACTACCCAGGGAGGAGGTGGGGCAGCTCATGCCACTGCACACTGCCAGTCCAGGAGCTGCTTGTGTGGTGGCTTGTCTGGCAGCTCTCACCGCTACTCCCACTGGGGAGGGCATGGGGCAGGGGCGTGTGTCCCAGGATCTGCTTGGGGTGGGCAGGGCCGGAGTTGCCCTGGGCGGAAGGCACTGGGAGCAGGGGCTACGCCCCTCTCCCCGCTTGCCCAGCCAGCATGGGGCTGGCATGAGACTAAGCCGTTGCACTGCCTCCAGACAAGCGGCGTGAAGTGGCGGGAGCTGGCCCAGCCTCCCCATGTCTCCCAGAAGAGCAGCGGCTTTGCCCTGGCTGGGCGAGCAGCAGCAGGGCATGGGGAGGGGGGGATGATCAGGGCGGAGCGGGAGCCTGGGGCGGGCTGCAGCAAGTTTTCGGGTGGCCCGTGCCCTGTCGCCACTCATCCAGCTGGGGCGAAGCCGCTGCTTATCCAGGAGGCTTGGGGAGGCCAGACCGGTTCCCGCCACTGCACACCACTTGTCTGGAGGCAGTGCAGCGGCTCAGTCTTGCGCCAGCCCCACACTGGCTGGGCGAGCATAGGCCCCACTCCCAGGACCTTCTGCCTTCCAGCGCCTTCTGTGCGTGCCCCAGGATCTTCCCCACCCACCCCACACAGATCCTTGGGCGCATGCTCCCACCCCATGCCCTCCCAGACTGGCAGCAGGAGCAGCAGTGTGAGCCACCAGACAAGCTGCCACATGAACAGCTCCTGGACCAGCGGCACGCAGCAGCATGAGCTGCCCTACCCCCTCCCTGGGAAGCACTTGCCCCAACTCCAATCCCTCCCTTGCTGTGGGATCATTGACCTGCCCCGCCCATACCCCTTCCCTCCCCACACCACACCAGCTGTTTGCAGCTGTGTCTACCAGGTAAAGGAACCAATCTCCCATTTATAACATTGTTCGTATGGGACAATTGGTTCTGAGTTACGGCATTTCAACTTAAGACATGATTTTCAGGAACCAATTGTGTTGTAAGTCTGAGGACTGCCTGTACTTGAGTACTCCATCTCCCTGCCTAATATGGGAATGCTAAATGATACTTCCACCACTGCTGTGCTGTGCTGTGCTGTGCTGTGCTGTGCTGTGCTGTGCTGTGCTGTGCTGTGCTGTGAGGATAAATTCCTTAATGTTTTAACGTGCTTGCATATGTCAGCAATGGTGTGACAGAAGAAGATAGATATACTTCTGCTAATAATGTTCAAGCTGGAGAAAAAAGGCTGTTGTCCTATTGCTGCCAGTGGCAAGAGCCAGGTAGGTGTGGCAAGTAACATCTATCTGGGGTGCTGACTGCAAAGTGGCTGCAAAAGCTGAGACAAGCCAGTTGAATTGATTAGGAGAACAGCACAGTTCTATAAAATGTATCCCCTGGGCTGGTCCCAGAGGCCAAAACAAGTAGCCCCAAAACCTTACTATAGAAATCAATCAGTAGAAGGCAGGAGAAGCAGTGGTGTCTGACAGCTGCTTGGAACTGTATGGTCCTCTTGCTCAGTAAACCTAATCTGTAGTTTATAGACCAATCCATGTTCAGATGAGACTTTTATGAAGATGGTAGTCTGTTTGGAAAGGTAAAATCCATTACAGTTTTCAGGCTTTTTCCTTGTTCCTGGTTGCAGGGTGGGCCCAGGCAGAAGTCCTTGGGGTTGGAAACTGTTCACATGGCTGCTATAATTCAGCTTGTGGTGTTTGAATTGGTATCTACCTACAGTCTTTAGCTTTTTATAAAGCAGTATATTTTAAATTCACTATTTTCTTAATTTACCGACACAGTTAAATATTCTTCTGGAGGAGCCTTTGTATTTATATAATTATAGATTAACAAAACCATCTATAATTCAGTGAAAAACAGTGCTATTAATCAGATCAGATACTGTACCTTTCTTGATCTTTGGCAAACTACATAATGTACGCTGGAAGTTGACAGTATCTACAAATTAACAGACACACTGTTAATGGCTTCAAAGTTTTGTACATGGGTTTGCTGTATGTAGTCTTTTGTGATAGATCTTGTTTTAAAACTATTGAACAAAACAAATCTGAAGCTTCTAGGCTGATGCATTTTAAATACAGCTTTGCAAAATATAGACAGCTGTTTCAAAAAGGAGAAAAAAATCTCATTTTTTCAAAGTTTTGTATCTTTCAGCATCTAACCAAAAATTAATTTTTCTTGGTTCACCCACCTTCTCTCATGTTCTTCATTCTAACGTATCACAAATACAAAGGAGTTTTTACCCTGGAGGTGGGTGGGAAGATGCTAAAAAAGAGGTCTGTCTGTAAATACTCATCTGACAGGCAGAGCTAATGCTCACAATTACATTAAAACTAAGTAGATTTGAGAGTAATTATTTTGAAGTATAAATTATGAATACACTTCAAAGAAGCCTATAACAGAGCAGGATAGTATTTTCAGCACAGCTTGAATGATAAGACAGAATTTATTAGTGGAAGCAAATAGAAACCAGGGTGACATAAAATAGCCTTAAATTGAAAATATATGTTTAGATATGCCTCCAGACTGTGGTCCATGAAACATTTGTTGGTCTTCAGGGAGTTGCTGGTCAGATTTTACTGGATCCTTATAATCCTGCTTCTAACTTTGATCTAAAGGAAGGTAAAATGAATGAGTGTAAGCACATGCTGTAGGCACAAGGCTTTTTATGTGAGTTTAGAACTGAAGAGAGGTGCTTTTCATGATTATAAATAAAGGGGAAGTTTTTCTCAAGATCCACTTGATTTAGATGTTTACTGTCTGGCAAACCTGAAAGTTGTCAAAGCCTAGAAGTTGTCAACCTTTTGGCCATAGGCTTGGATTGTACAGTACCAAGCACAGTGTGGGGAAGGGGTCCCACTCCATGATTGGCTTCCTAGATGCTACTGGAACAAAATTAATTAATGGTGTTTGAAATGGAGAGAGAAAAGTGTAAGAGAAAAATAGATGTTTTCTCCAGAGGCTGCTGGCAGTGGTGATTCCCTCATGGTCAAGGATGATCATTCCCACAGGCCAAGTAAAGGGTTGTAGATGAGTCCACTGATTGCGAAGAAGACCAATCCTAGAGCTGTAAGACTCTGGCAAACGCCACAGGTGGTGGTTAAAGGGAGGATGGGACCATGGATTTCTTGGTCTTGATTCGTTTCCTTCTTTTTCTGTTTTTCTGCCTCCAGGATGAGATGGCTTTCCTCAAAGATGTACCTTCTCTCACAAGGCATCACCATGTCCTGAGCTAGTTTTTCCCAATTTGTGGTGTCAGTGCCATACTTCTTAATGTTCCTCTTGAGGATGTCCTTAAAGCATTTGCTCTGGCCCTTTGTCTTTGGGAGTCTAGCAGTTGTTTTGGTAATGTTCATCAGGCATGTGCATGTAGTGCCCATTCTACTGAAGCTGATGTTGAATAATCAGTGCTTCCATACTGGTGGTGGTAGCATCAGTGAGGACACTGGCATTTGTGTGACAGTCCTCCCACTTTATGCCAAGGAACTTTCAGAGGTAGTGCTGGTGATGGTGTTCCAGGCTTTTCAGGTGGTCCCTGTAGGTCACCCAAGCTTTGCAGCTGTAGAGTTGGGATTACCACAGCCTTATATAGTAGGAACTTTGTTTGAGTCCTGATATCATGATCATTGAACATGCAATGATTCAGTCTTCTGAAAACAAATCTGGCACATCAGCTCCTATACTGGATCTCCTCTTTGATGTTGGCTTTCTTTGAGAGATGGCTGCTGAGGTATGCAAAGTGTTCAGCATTCTCCAGCTCCCGTCCATCATTGGGGGTCTTTGCCAAGGGAGTTGATTGGCCTCTGGAGCAGGCTGGTGAAGCACCTTTGTTTTTCCGATGTTAAGGGTCAATCCCAGGCACTGGTATGCTTGAGAGAAAGAGTTAAGGGTCATCTGCAGGCCATCCTCATTATGTGTGACAGTACAGTCATTGGCATACTGAAGTTCTACAATCAAGGCCGAAGTAACTTTGGTTTTGGCACGGAGGCGGGAGAGATTGAAAAGGTTCCCATCCATCCTGTGCTCTATGCCATATGGCAAACAGTCATAGATGAGCATCCTGATCGCTGCAAGAGAGATGGAAAACAGCACTGGTGTGATCTTGCAGTCCTGCTGGATGCCACTGCATAGGATGGAGGCAGCCAACTACAGAGGTAGAATGGAGGTGATTCACATTTTCCACCCCCTAACACACACTATTGAATATTAAATAGCTATCAGTGGAGGGTTCTGCTGTCTCAACATGAGACAAATCACTTTTACAACTGAAAACAAACTAAGTTTAGTCCATGTAGTGATGCATGCTTCTAGATGACTAAGTTTAATAATGTTTGCTGGCATGGGTGTTAGCAGGTGTTTATGCTGCTAAAAGCAGTGCCTCAGGTGAAACTACAACTAGGTTCCTCACTAAACTGAGCTTGTGCATGAAGTGATAGAGTTGTGGACAGCATATTTCTGCTCCTGCAGACTGTGGAAAGAGTAAACCCGTTTCTCTACAGTTAGACAAACTTGAACAGGGTTGTTCACTTGTTTTATTTGCCCTCAGTTGCTCTGGTACATCTATCCAGGTAATATTACTACAAAAAAAAAAAAATTAAATTGCTGTTGAGAAGCCCTTGTTAGTCCTGTTGTTAGCTTTCCAGTTTCAACAACTTCCTCGTCCTACAAAGGATAAATCTCTAGGAATTTCCTGGAAATTGATACATGTAATAGATGCCTCCATGTTAGAAACATGAATTGTTTAGGATTTTTTAGTAGTCTCTGGGCTCTGTCCAAAGGTTTTTCTGCAGTTCCATATCTTTCTTTCAAAGCCAACATTTTGCTAGCATTTCAGACTGGCAGCTTGTCAGGTGAAGCCAATAATTTAAATTTGCAGTGCTAGTCAATGTTGTCAAGTTAATAACAGCTTACTACATAAACAAGCTTGGGAAACTTATTCTAGGTCATTAGAAAGGAAAGTTTTACACGGTATTAATATTTATTGCCACAGATTGTTTGGAAAAGCTATGTAAATTCCAAGAAAATGTAGTGGCTTGCCATCTTAGCTACCCCTGTGCAAGGCTGAGCTCATAAAGCTTGGGTCTGACAGTACCTAACTGGTTATTTCAGAAAAGGAGCAAAATTGAGTAGATCAACTTTCATTTTTGAGGAAGCAGTGTGTCAGCATGTTCTTTGCTGAGTCTGGGAAAAGAGAGCAAATGGGTACGGCCTTAGCATTGGAGCTGTCCAAATAGATTAGATTTTCATTTTTCCAATCATCGCACAGGTTAATGAATAAGAAACAGAGTAAAATGTACAAATGAGTTTGAGCTGCTTTTCATACAGTTCCCAGCAAAATAGGGCCCAACCCAAATGCAGCATTCACTGTGACATAAATGCCTGGTAATGATATTTAGAGAGTTCTTACTACACCTTTAGCAACTTTCTCCCAAGGCCGGTAACATGCTTGACTGACAATCTTTAGGCCCTTCTTTACTCATTTTAAATAGATAATATATCATTCCTCTGTGAAATAAGCAACACTGTGTTAGCTAAGTGTTAGGAAGGAGTGGAAGTAAAGACCACTGCTTCTCATATCAAATTAGATGGCAAGGTTAGATGCTAAAAGAAAGTTACATGAATTAAAAAGGAATTGGGGCATAGGTTAATACCTTTTGCATGAAAGAAAAGATGCGCCTTTCATGGCATGATGTATCCTAACTCAATTCTAAGCACATAGTACATGCTTATAGGGAGGAGTGCCATTATGAACCCCCCATCCCACTCTTTCCAATATCTTGGTATTCTTTGGAGATCTCCTATTGAAATATTTACCTGTACAGCCCTGCTTGTAAGATCTCTTTATGACACCATCCTGTCAGATAAAGGTGAGGCTCTGGAGGAGAGAGAAGCTACCTGTGAAACTTGAAATTTTTTGAGTCCTTGTTTTAACATTTCAGACTAACACTGTGGTAAGAGACTAACTTCCCATTGCAATAATAAATGTCTCTCTCCTGTCTGGAAGATAAAACACTAATTGCTGAAAATAGAAACATCTGCTATATAAGAAACTAATAGCTACAATGCTAAAATAGATTAGTACTTCAACATTATCCAGCATATTTCATTCTGGTCTGCAGTTGGGGCTAATTAGGTTCATTTTGCTATGGTCAACATTTCAAACTGGAAATTATTCTTAATCGTTATCTTATCCCTTTTTTACTCGGCTTTTATTTGTTTTCTCAAATCTTTACTGAATAAAAGAAGACCCAACAGTATGTTCTAACTAATCGTGTGCAGCTATGCTAAAGGTCTAATAGGAGTTGGTTAAATGCCTTACATGTTTAATTCATTTTGTTCTTGTCTTGACAGAGGAGGGGTTCTTTTTCTGGTTTCTCAAGGTTTTGTTTCCTCTCATAATGTAATTATATTTCTTAATTGCTAATGGAACCACCCAAAGGCCAATCTATCAGGTCTTTGTAAATGCATTTAAAAATACATAAGTAAATAAAATATAGTATTTTATGACTTACTCTTATTCTTGCAATTTTTTTTGAAGGACAGTGTTTGTTCAGAGTTAAGCTGGTGTTTAGTTTTTGTAAAAAAATCTTTTGGGAAACCTGGGACCCTTAGAAATGTTTTCCTTGAAGTTTTAACAAAATAACAAAATAAAAAAACCCCTCAAATTATATTGACGGTGCTTTAAAAACATCTTCCTTACTTGTTGTACTGAGACTGCAATGGATAAATAACCAGAAAGTGAAATTGACAAGAAACAAACAGAAGAAAAATAAAATAAGATAAGCTGATATTTTGGTAAATAGAAAAAAGGGAAGAAAAAAAAATATTTTAAAAGCTCCTTCACAGGTAAAAAACCCCCCCAAAAACCTGACGTTCTTTGTAATCTGAATAAGGGGAATTCAGTACCTGATTTCATCTTGACAGTGTCCCTTTGTCAGCCATAGTAGACACCATCTCTTTGACAGCTTCAGAAAGCAGAATTGATTGGACTGAGACAGTTCTGTTCCTATTTCAAAGCCCTGAGAATTTAATCACCTCAAACCAGCTTTTAAATTAGTTAAACAAAAGTGTTAAATTAACCGGAACAGATTTTTAAAATTAGAATTATTTTAAAACAGCTTTGAAAAACTCTGATTTCTGGTATTTTGAAGTAGGAACCAAATTTTCTCTGTACTCTTCAGGACCATGGGGGCTTATTTGAGGCAGAATGCTGCAGCAGTATATGGACCATCTCCAGTGAGGCACAGGATATACATACAACATCATGGTAGCATGACCCCATGCAGACTTGCTCAAGGTTGCTGCTTTTGCATGCTCCAAACCTTGGAATATGTCAGTGAAGTCAATCAATGGCACATCAGCATGCTTAAGATTGGCTGTCTAGGTCAACCTGGGAGCAGTCTTACCAGCATATTTTTAGGTTTGGTAGGGTGTGTTTTGAGTATCTCCAACAAAAATCCCAATTTACTCATATTTACCTTAATTTATGTCAGACTCTTGTGAGGGTTTGATGATCAATCACGCACCATTTTGTGGGACTGAGTCCTGATTTGAAATTTTCCAAAATGGTTTATAAAGTCCACAGGTGGTTACACACAGACACATGCACGGGATCGTTCAGGTCCCAGTTCAGCGAAGTGTGTACATTTGTGTTTCAGTTCATTCATATTTATCAGAGCATTTAAATCTGGTCATACTGTTTCAAGAAAAATGTGAACTGGGGAGAACCTAGACAAGTGCAACTAAAATGTTCAGAAGTGTAGAAATCAGAATCGGTGAGAAAGAGCTGGCATTGTTTAGTTTAGAAAAGAAAAGACCATGATGGATAAAATAGTTTTCAAATGCATAAAATGTTGTAGTAAAGATGAAGGTTATAAGCTGTTCTCTATTTTTACTGTGGCTAGAACAAGAAGTACAGGCTTAAATTGCAACAAAGGAGTTTTATGTTGTGTACCTGGGAAAAACCTTTGTAATTATAAGGATAGCTAAGCGCTAGGGTACCTCATCCAGGGAAAGGATGAAAATGACGCTTGTTGGAGGTGTTTAATAGCAATTTATACAGGAATGGTTTAAGTTAAGTACAGTTAATCGTGTCTTGGGGTGAAGAGATGGACTAGAGAGATGATACTTCTAAAGAATCTGTAGATTCTATAAATCCTATTCAAGTCAGTGGAGTCACATGTGTTCTTCAAAGGGACCCTGGTCTGTAACTTGGATCATCTCTTGAGCACCCAGCATTAGGTGTCAAGTCTGTTGACCAGCACCTCTATTTTCAATTACTCTGACTGGCTTTTAATTTTTTAGCAATGTAGAAATGGAGGGTGTACTAAGGATATTTGAAAACCCAGCAATCTTAATGTTACACTTTTAACAAAAGCAGTTGAATGGCTTTATTTTTCATCTCAAACATTGCAGATTTGTAGCTACTGCCAGTCTGGTGATGGATATGAGTTCCTGCACAAGAGAAGAGAGATAATGCCTGCTGAAGGCAAGCAAAATTGAATATATACTTTGTATAAGGTAACATGTGGGAGAAGCAATTGTTTCATAGCAAGTATCTGAGCAAAATCATGTGTCATGTTTTTTCAGGTTCTCAACAGGAGATGTGTAGAAGCAGCCGTGATGACAGGCCTGGCACTCAGCTGCAGCATAAACAAGAAGTCCTTGTTTGACAGGAAACATTATTTCTATGCAGATCTGCCTGTAAGTATGTATTATGGTTGGTCTCTCCACAGCTGTAGAAAAAGGACAGGCCTGGAGCAGAGACAGCAGGTAGGGGATGAGTGAAGAGATGGTTTTTATGTTTTCAGTCAGTGTTTGGTCCAACCCAACAGGATGCTGCACTGTGCCCTGATCAAAAGGCAGCTGTACCTTGGTACTCACTGATTGAATATGATTGCCTTGATTGCTGACTCCTTGCTTAGCATCACGATTCCAGTGGCTTCTTGTAATTGAATTGGGAGATGGTGCTGCTAGGCCCCATACTTTCTCCCTTCTTAGTGTTTAGTGCTAATTGTCTGTTACGGTAAGTGCAAACAGTCTGATAATAGCCGTTCATTTAAAATGAATGTATAGCAAACACGTATTACAATAGGATAAACATCAAAGCATCTTTTCTTTTGCTATTAAATTTAAGAATCTAAAAATTATCTTATTCTCTTTGCAAACCTAGTAATCTTTGCCACAATCTTGAATAGCTAGTAAATGAACCTTTGCATTTTAAGTTTGTGTTTTTGTGGATTGCTTTTAATGTTTGGAAATAAGCTTCACTTCACTGCGCTTGACAAAATGCAGTAAGAAGGTTGAAATTAGTTAAGAGTCTGGTTTTATTGTTTTAGCAGAACATAAGAATTTACGTTTCTTATTTCTCTGTTAATTAAGTCACAGCTCTAACCTGAAAAAGTTGTTTTATTTCTCCACATATTTATGCTGGATTTTGTTAGACTTAATAGTGACCTGCAAAGGGAGAAACAGTGCATTTGCTGCTGTTATTTTGGGATGAAGAAGACTGTAATGTTGTATTGAAAAGGTTTTGTTCTACTTTTATGTTATCTTAGAATAGTCAGACATTCCTGTTTTTGCTGGAGGAGTCCTAGGAGATCCAGAGTATCAGAGTGGGATTTCCTCAGGTCTTGGGTCAATGGATAGGGGGTATCACAATAGTAGCTGCTTATTCAGGCACTTCTGGGTTGTTGTTTTTTGTTGTTTTTTGTTAATGTAGAACACATTTTTAACCAAACCACTATAAACCTCTCGTTTTGTCAGTTTTAACATCCCTAAAAGATATACGATATTGTGGCTGATATACTGGAAATTTGAGTTCAGTATTCATTTCTGCTTGATATTTCTTGTGTGACCTTGAGCAAGCCACTCACTCTCTGTCTGGTCCTTTGTTTCCTGGCTCTGAAATAGGCATAATATTTACCAACATTACTTGAAGGTTTCTTTTCAGGATATTTTTTTTTAATTTTTGGGAGCCACCAAGTTACTGTGGCAGTAGGGGCCAAATGAATTTTTTGAGAAATAGGATATAATTCTTTTTTTTACCAGTTCTAGAGTTATCAGTAGTTTTTAGTTTCAGAAAATATTGACAAGCCCTGAGTTTGTAAACAATAAGCAGGAGAGAATAAAAACAGCAACAAAACCCCAGCTTTCAGACCTTTCTTTTTTATCCTAAAGGAGCACCAACAAAGTCGATTTGCATGTCACATTTATGTTAAGTGGCTCAGCCCCTATATTAAAAAGGCTAGAGATTTTCTAGTGGCAACATCTCTACCAAGCCATCTCATTTAGAAAAATAAAAACAAATACAAGAATGAGGCCAGGCAGAAAGTAATCCATCTATTTAGAAAGTGTGTGTGAAGGGAAGATGCATCTGCAGATGCTGCTAGTGCTTCCTAATGGCTTTTATTACAGCATCCTCTGGTCAGATAAACAGGGAAATTTGGGTCAAGGAGATGGTGACACATTTTATTAGCATTAAACACATACAACTCTGGATTTCTTGTGGCTGGCATCTATGGTGTTGAGCATTGACTATAAAATGCCTGGCTTCCATTTCATAATGAAACAGGCTAGCCAGAAACCCTGTAATAAGATGCAGAGTTTAGGCTAACGAGCTGAATGGAATAGATTAAATAAATCCTGTTCTTAGGGTCGTTTGACAATGGGATTATTGTTACTCTTGAAAATGGGGCTTTGGACAGGAAATGGGATTCTTGTTATTTATTGTCACTCACCATTTGAGGCTTTTAAAAATAATTTTAATGAGAAGCTGGGGGGGTGGTAAGAAAGCTATGTGGAAGGATTTTACTGAGTCTGTCCCATCTAGTTACTTATTACAATGGTTATCATTAGAGTAATGCACTCCATTGCTTACAGACTGACCTGTTCACCCAGGTAGGTCCAGTCCCCTTCATTCCATGCCTTGCTTCTCCCGTCTGAACAGAACCTTGCTGATTTTTGGTGAAAATGAAGAAACTTAAAATTCTGACTGACACTAAGTAGTGACATGCTTTGCTGGTGGCGGGGAGGGACCCACTAACCTTCATCATAAACCCACTGCCTCTTTGACCCTGATGGATCAAATAGTGATGTTAGCAGAAATCAAGCTGTTCCAGTTTTCTTGCCTACCCCTTCCTCCCCCCACAAATCAATAGGGTTTTGACCAGAATAGAGGGTGTGAATCCTGGCCAGGTGTGGGGCAGTCAAGAGTGTCAGGAGAGTAAGGGATCAGACCATCGTTGGACAAAGTTTAAAATTTTTGTTCATGTACAATGAATATTCTTTGAGTCTAAAAGCTATTTCTGCATGCAGGCTGGCTACCAAATTACTCAACAAAGACTTCCTATTGCTGTGAATGGGAATCTGTCATACACCCTCTGTGTAGGGGCAAAACAAAGTCAGATGGTAACAAAGAATGTGAGGATCAAGCAGATTCAGTTGGAACAAGACAGTGGGAAGAGCCTTCACAACGATGCAAGGAGCCAGACTTTCATTGACTTGAACAGGGCTGGTAGGTTTTGAATCGTGTTCCTTCTTTCCTCTGTATTTTCTCCCCTCGAATAAACAAATTCAAAAGTTTGTGTTAAATTTTGAAAGGGAAAACATGCTTGAATTTCTCAGGTAGCTAATGGTTGTTTATTCTTGTGCTGTTTTCTGATACCATTGTGGCAGTAGCAGGTCAGGAGGCCAGTGGCTCTGATTTCTCAAAACCAGCCAACTTGAAGATAACCCTTCATCAGAAGGTGTTCAAGAGGCCAGAAGAGGTGCTTTGAGCTCTTGCACTATAAGGATTGTTCTAAAAAAGCAATCAAACCAAAAGATAAACACCATTGCAGGAAGCAAGATCATGCGCTGCACAGAGAGTTCAGGTGATAGGGCAGTGCTTGAGTTAGAAATACATTTTAATTTTTGGGTAGTGTTGGAGCAGTGCTGTAGCCATAATGGTCCAGGAAATAGGTGAGAGGCAAGGACTTTTGTGGGCAGTATCTTTCTTTATTGGACCAACTACATCGGGACAGGCAATTATTTTGGGCGGAGGGCCGCTTACTGAGTTTAGGCAAGACATCGAGGGCCGCATAACAGGCAGCCCAGGGCAGATTAATATTAATTTTGTAAATTTTTTAGGAGCCCCGCAGGCCGGATAGAATAGCCTGGTGGGCCGCATCTGGCCCGCGGGCCACATTTTGCCCACCCCTGAACTACATGCTTGAGGTAGACTTAGATAAGCTTTTGAATGTAATGCATTCTTCTCTGAGTCATCTTCACACTGCATTCAAAAGCTTATCTTTGTCTATCCCAACCTTGCAGTTGGTCCAATAAAAGAGATCGCCTACAAAAATCCTTGCCTCCTGCATTTTAACTTTTAGCTTTTCAAAAATAATTCTCTCTATAGAGCCCTAAAACTTGCGTATTCACATCATTTATAGACACAATCCTGAATGCAAAGCCAGGTACTTAAAGACATGGCCTGACTCCCTGAAATGCTGTGCTGCCCCAGCTCCCACTGAAGTTGAGTGTTGTGAGTGTTTGGCGTCTTGAAAACTCAGGACACTTAGGACCTGGACTCTGGACCCTGTACCAGTCTTCATGCACCCAAATATGAAAGTGTTCAGATGCCTTTATCCTGAAAAACTCTAGAAACTGCAAGGGCATTCACTTACTTGATTCTGTGTGCCCCAGCTTAATGCAAAATGATACAATTAGAGTAAAATAAATCTCAAAGACTTTGCATGGTTGCTTTCTGACAGGAAAGAGGGAATATATTTTTCCATCTGTTCCTTTGTCCTTTCAGTTGCTCACTCTCTCACTCGCTCTCCCATGCTTTCTTTTGCACGCGCACTTTCTTTCTTTGGCTCATGCGTGCTTGTTTGCTCTCGCATTCGGTCTCGCGTGCGCTCTCGCGCTCAAAAATTTTCGTTCTCAAAAATTAAAGAAAAGCATGTGTAACTGTTCTTCAAGTAGACCCATTTTGACAGGTATTTAATAATACATGGTTTCCAGTTTCTCAGACAAAGCCCAAGCGCTTTCATGTGTTTAGCTAGCTGCACTGTAATATGCCAAGATCAAAAGCTATTGTTGGAAATCTCGCTTCTGTTTTTCTGCTAGGAGTTGGCCTCATGGAAGTTGTCATGGAGCCTGATATGTGCTGTGGGGAAGAGGCAGCTGCAGCAGTCAGAGAGCTTCAGCTTATTCTTCAAACACTTGGGAGCAGCCAGGCAATCATGGCAGGTACAAAAGGGGTGCAGGGCACTTTTCATTCTCTCCCCCCCCTCCCCCCGCGGTCGTACTTCTTTGTGTTTGCAGAGGGATTTTCATGTCTTTTGGGTATGTCTTTTGGATATTTTGCTCTCTAGCTGCTTAACTTTTAGCCTTTTCTTGATGCTGTTTTCTTAAGTTCTACCATGCTTCAGGGGTCCTTATGGGCCCAGGATTTTATGTTGAATTTTTATACTACCTCACATCAATTTTGCAAGATCAGCCTGTGCAGGGTGGAATATCAGTTGTTGTGTGTTTTCCCTTGCTGCTCATCTTGCTTGAATGGAACCATGGTTCACAAACTTGTAGCAACTGTTTGTTGCAAAGTGAAGTATTTGAGCCAAACCCAGAGGTAGCACAAATGATGGTATCAGCTAAGTATTTTGTTCATTACAAACAGTGAACTGGTGCTACTTGCACTGATCTGGCATCTAACTCAGCCTGTGGGATAAGGTGGGAGGGCTGGCCATTGCACCTACCCAGGGTGAAAATGAATGTGACACTGTTGGGTGATGAATGATTCGGGCCTAATTTAATATAGTGGGGAATTAGCTATCAAGCTCTTTGGGGCATGTATCTTGTGTTTTAGCACAGCACCTAGCACACTGAAGTGTTTATCCTGATTGGGGTTACTTGGCTTTGATACCTCTAGTGAAATTGCACTGTTTCTCACACGACTTTTGGCTTTGTCTTTTTAAAGGGGGGCTTTCATACTTGCAGTATTTTTCTTTTCCCAACATGTTAAATATTAAATTCATTTTTTTCTGTGGTGTTTAGGATGGTGTTTTTACTGTGTTTTTCCCTTACCAAAGTTACTTGTGTTTAAATGAGGGTTTGTTCCTTCACATTTTTATCTTCCTTCTGTTTGTGTGTGCAGTCATGACAAACACTGATTTTTATCATCTGTCACTTCGATAGCAAAAAGCTGCTTGAGAGCCCAAGGATCAAACAGGAGAAACGCCTTAAAAAAAAAAACCAAAAACAAACCCACACAGGGCCTTATTTTACTTTCACTCATGCCTGGTTAACCTTATTGTCTTCTAACCCAAATGTGAGAGTAGAATCTTCAATAGCAGTGAAGTGAAGACAGAAGAATACTGTTTGCATCTGTTTCTTTTGGGGCATATATTCTTCTTCGCATCCCAAAGTATGATCCACTGTGAAAAGTCTCTTTAAAAGAAGGATGGAGTTTCTCTCTCATCTTCCACCTCCATTTGCCTGTTTGGCAAGTAGCCAGAAAGACTGAGAAGATTAATGAGCTGACATCCATTCAACTTTTACTGAGTGGGCAAAGTCCACTTCAGCAAATTTACATCTGCTGCCCTGAATGGGCTTTAAAACTTTAGACCTCTCCGCAGATTTTACACTGGGCTGTTTACTTTTTTTTTCAGTAGGGCTGTTGGGTAAACAGCAAATATTTGCTTTGTTTTATAGTATATTAATTAAAGTACAGATAAAGAAGTCAGTCTATGAGGTGTGGGGAGACTTACATGAGCTTACCAGGTAAAAGATGTATGCCTATGTTTTTCTTGCCATTCTCCCCAATTTGACTATCACGACCACGTCTCTGTTTAAATGTCTTGGAGGAGCCTCGTAAACACAGAATTATGGGGCCAGAAACGACCTCCTGGGGCTTCTTGTCTACCCTTGAACTTACTGCAGGTTTGCCCTCTCCATAATTTTATGTTTTTGGCAGCCAGGAGGAAGCATTCAGAATCTTATTTGAGGAAAAGATTACAGTTCCTTGAGGAAGGAAAAAAACAAGTTTCTGACATTTGTCCTTGAACTATAAAATCCCAACGGCACTTTGGTAACTACCCAGCTTCACTCTCTTGTTCCATGCTAAGGCAGTGTAGATCTTGTAATTCTGGAATGTGTGCATAGTTTTAAAAGAAGGAAAACAGACCTGGAATTCTGCAATTTGCTTTTTTTTTAAATTGTTTGTCTTTTAAAGTGATTTGACTTAGTTCTATCATTTTTAAGGGACAAATCCCCAAAGCTGTCTCCTAGAATATGGCATTGAAAACATTCAGTGCATTTGCTCTATGTAGTTCTCTTTGACAGAGTTCTTGAGCAGTTCCATTTCAAAAAGTAATATTCTCAGTAACTTCACTGTGCCTGAAGAGAGAGGTTTGAACAAGAAACTCTTAAGAGAGCTGATTTCTCCTGACTCAGATTTCTTGATAAAAGTCCAGGCTAAACACCCTGCCTGCTGTGTGCAGCTTATTTACCACAGGCTGATCTCTTTGCTCCAGTTCATGGGGAAGAGTACTCTATTGATGATGTTTCCTTCTTCAGAGGGTCAACTAAGAGTAGATGCCAATGTATCTGTGCATCATCCAGGAGAGTCTTATGGAGTGAGGACTGAAGTGAAGAATATCAATAGTTTACGATTCCTGGCAAGAGCAGTAGGTAAATATTATCTCCATTATTGAAATATCGGTGGTATTTTTATCTAGGTAATAAAACAAGTAAAGCATCAATAAGTGTAAGCTTTCAGTACAGCCACTCTAGGTAAATCAGACTTTCTGGCTTGCAGTTTTATTTTAGAGGTGCCCTTCTGTCTTGTAGGAGAGCAGAGTGGATGATTCAATGCTTAGCATTCTTTGCTCTGATACATTCTAGCAGTATACAAGCTCCCTGTCCTGAGATGAAGTTGATTGCTTTCCCTGGGGCATGATGCATGATGTGTGTGAAATACAGAGGGACTGTAGCTACGGTATGCACGTGGGCAGGAAAGCTAAAATTTGCCTTCAGAAAAAGGTGGGGAATGGATGAGAACCCTCGGCTCAGCCCTACCCCAGATCTCTGATACGGGAATGGACAGACCACTTTGCATGTAAAGTCAGGTTGCAGTCAGTGCCTAATGTTGGCAGGTGTAAAAAATGAAAGACACTCAATAACAGAACTCCCCCACAAACTACGGTATAATATGCACAAAACTGAGAAAGTGATTTGACCAATGATTCTGTGCCCAGTGACTTCCATTGGGATTTCATTAGATTAAATTAATAATCTTTTCCATTATGGTTTGACAGTGATAAATCTAATAGTTTATTTTTATAAAAGGTAAGGATACAGTGTAACTCAACTGATTTTTATTTATTAATTTATTTTGGTCAGACTACGAAATACAGAGACAAATTGAAGAGCTTGAAAATGGAGGAACAATTCTGAATGAAACAAGAGCCTTTGATTATAAACTTGGGTGAGTTCCTGCTTTAGAAAGATGTTGTCAAGTAACAGTTCTTTAAGGATTCATAAATGCTAGGGTCGGAAGGGATCTCAACAGATTATCAAGTCCAACCCCCTGCCCTGGGCAGGAAAGAGTGCTGGGGTCAGATTAAACCTATCCTATATACCGCAGTCTCTTCAGATGACCCCAGTCCAGAATGCCTATCCAGCCTTCTCTTAAAGACCCCCAAGGTACAGGGAAGCACCACCTCCCTTCCAAGTCCATTCCAAATTTTGGCCACCCTTATCATGAAGAAGTTTTTCCTGATATCAAGCCTATATCTGCTCTGTCATTTTGTGATCATTGTTCCTTGTTACTCCAAGAGGTGCCCTGGTGAACAGAGCATCTCCAATCCTTTGTTGTGGCCCCCTAATGAATTTGTAGGTGGCCACAAGATCACCTCTCAGCCTTCTCTTGCAGATCTCATGCTCCCTGGTGGGATGATCACTGGAGATGGCATCTTCTCTCGCTTCGGTCAACTTCATTCTTTTTAAGGTTACCGTTCATGGTAATAGTCCACCACGGGAATTATTTGTATTGGAATACTTCCTGCAGCCCTCCAGTGAGGCCAGTTGAACCAGGCACAATGTCTGTTCTAAAGAGTTTTCAATCAAAATAGATTAAGTAGGCTAAGAACTGGAGACATAGAGGGGTATGGGTCACACACAACTGTTTTTCAGAACAGGCGAAAGGAGCTAGGTCTCCTAAACACTAGACTTCATCTTCCCATGTGAATGTATAGTGCTCTTTTGGATGCGGCTAACTATTGACATTTTTACATTCATATGCATCCTGCACTTGTTACTTGGACAAAACTTTCATTGGAGTCCAGCTGGACTTGTTACTTTTTATTGCTATATAATCAGGCTGTCAGACAGCACACAGGTAAATTTTTGCAATAATGAAATATTGTAGTGAAAAATTTTACTTTGTTCAGCATGAAGGTAGAATTAAATCGAACCTCCTAGTAAGACTGCATTAAACTGACTTAACGAAACTTTCTCAGTCTGCATGGTGTGAAGTTTTTGCCATAAAACTCACTATGTAATGGCACAAGTGTTTCTAAACAAAAGGTAACTTCTATCATGTGTTATATGTTACCTACGTTGTCTTGTTTTAGGTGCACGATACCAATGAGAGACAAAGAAGGAAAACAGGATTATCGGTAATACATATTCATTTTTTTAATTTAACTTTTATTCAAGAACTGAGAGCTTAGCTCATTTCTTGAATGCTTTCAAATACCATTGATTTCAGAGTCGAGGACATTTGCTACTTCTAAAAATCAGGCCCCATTCACAGCTGTTCAGATTTGGGTATCTGCCTTGCTGAAGCCAATGGGAGATTTACCAGAAAGTTTTGTTGGATAACGTGTGGGTTCAGTGCATATGCTACAAACTCATTGTGCTGTGGCCCTCTGGTATGATGATTTGGATGCTCAGAGTCAAAAATCACTTCCACTTCCAACATGTGTTGTAGAAAACTACACGTTTGCAGAGTGGGGGCCTTCATTTCAGTGCCTAGAACTCGTGATAACAGGCATTATCTGAAAAGGTTAGCTACTTTAGGTAGATATTTATAAGGGATTTTCAGAAGCACTCAGCATTTTCTCTGTCCCATTAAGGCTATGGATATTTTACTATGGACTTTAATGGAAACAGAGTTAGCACTTTTAAAAATCCCTCCCCTAATATTAAAAATACCTGTATTCAGACTCACATTTGTAGAAAAGCACTCTGTGCTTAGGGCAGGATGGATTTTTCAGTTTTTGACAGCTAGTGCTAGGCTAACCAAGGGCTAATATGATAGCCTGCTTAACCTGTATTTCTAAATGCCTGGGCATTAAAAGAAAAGATTATGCCCATTCCGTGAATTAATTCCCTAACAGATTAGTGTCAGGCCTGGCTCCTTTTTAAAATGGCTCATTTGGGTAAAAGATAAAAGAAAATATTCAGGCAGATGCAGGCAGGAAGAGTATCTAAGCTATTTCAAATACAAATAGCTTGTGATGTTAGGTTTTAAGATGTATTTTTCAACTATATTGTGAACTTATTTCTGTCCAACAAAGGCTGAACTTAAACCTATCCTATATACTGCAGTGTCTTCTTTTAATTGCAGTCTGCTCTCTGAGAGTGTCCCAACTGTGTACAAGGGAGAAATCCAAACGTTTTTATATTTTGTCATCAATGAATCCATCATTTGTTCATGCAGAAGTGAGGTTTGTTGCTTCAATTGCAGTACTCTTCTGGCTTGAATTAGCCTCCTTTTTAAAGAGAGCCTTTGTTCTTTGATGTCACTCAGTTTTATTTACTATGGCATCCTGCTGAGCATGGTAACTTTGCTTTTAACTCAGCATGAGGTTTCATCAAGACTTCTCAGGTTAATATGAGAGAGGTTACAACCCGCATGAAATGCCCCTGGCATCTGGCTGTCAATCCATTTCTCTCCCTGCCAGCCAGTACCCCCTTGCCAGTCAAATTCACAATGCCTGCTCAGCATCAAGAGGGATGGGTTACCTCCATGTTTCATTTATTTCGAGTCTAAAATGTTTTAAATTTACCTTTTTCTATTGCTAGTTCTTTTGACAAGCAGTGGCAGGAACTGATCTTTTCCTACTCCACGCTAATGCACCAGGTTGTGAATTTTCAGTATATTGTTCAGTTAAATCTAGTAAGATTATTTCCAGAGGAACATAAATGTTCTCACATAAAATTTACAGCTTTGTTGTTGAGATGCTGAGGATCATCCTCACTAAAAATAACTCCAAAGAAGTCTTTCTTCATTTTTGCCAGGTTCATGCCAGAGCCAAACCTTCCTCCATTGATTTTGTATGATGCTAAATCTTTGCCTGCTAATATAGACGATCAGCAAGTGGTAAATATCGATTGGATTCAAGAGAGGCTTCCTGACCTCCCCAGTGTGAAGAGAGTGAGGCTTGTTGAACAGTATGGAATTCTGCCTGAACACAGTTTCACCTTATTGGTAGGTCTATTGATCAAATGCTAAAATCAACCAAGAAGCTTCAAAGTTTTGGTGCTTTAGAAAACGCTCTAAAATGTCATGTTAACCAGCTGTCAGCTCTCATGGATTTTTTTGAAGTTGGGAATGTGTTCAGCCTGTTTCTTAAATTGTACCTCAAAGCCATCTATATCAGAAATAGCACACAGTTTCTAGAAGAAAGTTTTTGCAAGCTGATTGCAAGCTCACAAATTATTAACTAATGAAGATCTTGTCTCTTTAGAAATGAACTTGCCGTTAGTGGTGGCTGTTGCAAGGGTCCAGCTTTCTGCTGACAAAACTGAGGCATATCCCTCAAGCATGTCTTCCTCATGGAAGGATTGTCCTGTGTCTGTCTCCAGTATAGGGATGAACACATTGTCAGTGCTTAACAAAATTGTAGACCTCACCCTACCTAGCAGCAGAAACAAAACCCTTAGTTCATTCAAATCTTTCAACTACATGTGCCAATGGGTCCTTCTGTCTTCCATGTTCTTCTGAGCCATCTAGGCTATTTAAACGTAAACATATGTAATATATGTACAGTATCCAACATGAGAAAACCTTGCCCCAAAATTGCAGCTTATTAGAGGGTAAGGGATTCAAACAATGTTTTGGTTGCAAAATCTGGAGACCTCTGAAATTCAGTGAAGGAGATTCCAAGCCTTTGAATACAAATACCATTGTACCTGCTCACTGTAACTATTTGCTTTTATCTACCAATGATGAGCTTGTGACTCAGGATTTAAATACAATTTTATAGCATTCAGTTTTCCCAATGAAAGCAGTTTTCTTCTACAGAAAATATGGCTATGGAGAATCTTGTTGAAGTGTCAGATTTTAACTAGCAGGTCATAAGTTCACACCATTTAGTAGATGGATTGGTCCTCAATCTTGTGACAGTCATTTGGCTGCATAGTAGCATTTGAGAGCTGTATGTCAGGTGGTAATATCTTATACACGTATTTCATTAAGAAAGGTGCTGAAGTACTTTGTCACCCAGTATTTCTCTTCACGCACATTTTTCTTCACTGTTGAAAAATTCTTGTTTTTGAAAATGGAGAATATTATGATTTGGGCACACAAGTGGATACTGTCTAGTTTTACCTTAGAACTTCTTTCTGAACATCAGTTTTCTCCACTGTCCTACCACAGTCTCCCCAGTATTGATGCTAGAGTCTTTTCTTCTGCAGCCTTTGTCTCCTATTACAGATGGCCCTATGTCTATCTCATCATCTCTCCATTACTTTGCAAAAAACATCAGGAAACATTTTTCCCTTGCTTTGGTCTCATAAGTTCTTTTCTTTTGTAATTTTTTTAAATAGTTAGCTCTGAACAGGATTTGGGGATGCAGCTTATAGGGAACAGAATTTATCTATACTGAATGTTTTTTTTGCAATACATGAGGGGGTCTCTTCTGTATTGTGGGTCTTTCTCCTTTTTATAGTTTATTAGAACATCAGCATTTTTATACACCATAAAAGTCACTTGTTTGACTCGCTGGGAGACTAGTTAACTTTAATTCATCTGAAAATTATATTTCCATTGCTGTTTTAAGCCTACGTAAGAAGTACAGCAGATTGCTGATAGAGCCAGATGCACAAATCTAATGAACAATCTTTCAGGTTAGAGTGCCCAAGAGTATTCATTAAATAAATGGCAATGGTAGAGGGATGACTTCAAAATGCAAAATCTCTATTCTATACCAACTTGTTAGTGCAAACATTATGCACAAAAAAAATGTTAACACAAGATCATGCTTTAAATTGCAAGTTAGTTTCTTGGCTCACCTGACTGTATGAAGGAATAGTAGTAAGTACTTTTATGCATGAAAGATCAGAGCTCTAAAAATTCTGCAGCACCTAAATACAATGGGATAAACCAAAATGGGAGAAAATTACAACTTTGGTTTTTTCCTAACTAAAATCTCTAGGCGTGACTTGCCAGATTTTCATCGCACTCTTTAATTTCAGTAAGTAATGAGGAGTTTTTATCCCAGAACATCCATGCACATTGATATTTGCATGTATCAACTAAAGCAGGGGTGTTGCACTCATCCGGCCCCCCACAGACCCAGGGGCCCAGATGGTAGTGCTTTGCAGGCCAAATGTAGCCTGCAGGCTGTGTTTAACACCCCTGAGCTTAAGGGTTCAGTTACTCTATCTGTGCATGTAAATTCAGTTATTTGCCTTGCAAACAGATAAGCCAGCAAATACCATAATTGCATTAAGGATGACTACTGAGAATTCAACCAGTTGTGGTATTATAACACATGGCCTTCATGCGATTTAGCAAAAAAAAAACCCCTGACATCCACAGAGGTCATTCTGATATGTAGATCAGCATCATGAAAGTACAGACATTAGAGATTTAAGAAGACCTATTGGAGATCTCTTTTCCCTGCCCCACCTCCCTGTGATGCCATGCTAGTCTTCTCCATCTGCACATTTGTTATTACTTCACTTTAATGTAGGTGTTAGCTGGAGTGTTGACCAACATTGTATTGTGGCTTTGGCTTATGTGGACGCAGTGTGACAATCCCATTAATATTGGATTTGTCAGTCCTTTAGGCAGCTGGGGATAGAGGGAAATGAGTAGTATAAAAGTTAGATAGTTATGTTTGTTATGTGCAGTTTTAACCCCACTGCTTTAGTATGCTAGGTCATTTCTTCTCATTTTCAAACTTAAATATCTTATGTTATGACCTGCTATATACTCAATGAAAAATTTTGAATGGTCTTTCAAGTCTATTCTGTTTTTTGTCTTTTTTTTTTTATAAGTGATCTTTCCACAAAAAGCTATCCAGGAGCAGATCGGGGGGGGGGTTCAGCAGTGCAATCACACCCCGCTTTGATTCCTGTTCCACCCAAAACAGTGGCAGTCATATTTGTATTCAGGTAGCATTGAGGGAGTAACTTAATGGCTCAGTATAATCTACCTGAGTCTGTCTAAACTCTTCATTCCACAGGTGTTAATGACCCTCTCTGTTAGTGACCTTTAATTGGTCCACTAATCAAGTTAGCTTTCCTTTTGCAGTTCTGCTCTCCATTAGCTGCTCCTCCTAATATAGCTCCTATTTTCCAGCCCCACAGACTGTTTTTAATTCTAGCTAAAAACATTAATTCAGGTATGGAAACAAACTTGGGTAAACATCTACTCACATGTGGAAGTAACTTTCATTGAAGCATTGGATGCATTGTCATGATTCTCAAGAAGGCTAGGTTTTGTTTTATGGTACTAAAAGAGATGTACATTTAATTCTAATGACAACAGGACTGAAGAAACATCATCTTCTGGTTATTTTTTGCCTAGTTTGTTTTGTTGTTATACATTATATATGATATAGCAAATGAATGCACATTCCAATAAAGTTTTATTTGTTTTTTGCTTTGATCTTGAACTGAATAATATAGCCCTCAACCCCTAGCATATTAGTAAAGCTTCTAGTTTCTTTTTACCTGGAGAAAAATGTGTGCTGTGTTGTATGCGATTTGCAACCACAACATTTGCAACCCTCTTTTCAAAATCATATATGTACCAGTGAAGCTATTCCTTGTGTCTTGTTCTTGCTGTCTTTTTTTCCTCATGAAGTCATACTCTTCTGTGTGTTACGTCAGAGTTGGTCACTGTGGAAATGATGATCATGTAAACAGAGGAAGTTCAAAACAGAAAATGGAGAGAGGTGCATACTGCTTTTCAGTAGAATGCTTCTTTCTTTTCTTGTTCTCAGGCAGGCATCAGCTGATCTTTAAAAGCACTGGTTTACATTATGGACCAAGACCTCGCCCATGATGCGCTGCAAAATGTTGTAGTGTTTTAAAGCTAAACTGGTTTAAAAAGTGTTTAAAACCACATGGCTGCTATTTTTTTTAGGGCTTAATACTATCAAATAATTGATTTGAACAATGTTTAAGAGAAAAACATGCATCTGACTGCCACTTTGCATGCCAGACTTCATCTCAGTGAGGTTCACATGAGCAATTTAGACTGCAGCAGAATGTAATGCCTGTAATGCTTGTAGGCACCTGGGATCAGGAGCATTTCCACCTCCCCTTGTGTGGTTTGCTCCACATTGGAGACCCTGGAGTACCAAATAGGGGAGCTCCAGGCTGCGGTGCAGAGACGGTGTGCCATCAGGGATGGCGATGGGGAGATAGACTCCTACTGCCAGGCCCTTCACCAGAAGACAGAAGAGCCAGTCAGCTGCTACACCCGAAGAAAAAAAGCATCCTGCAGCCACCTCTAGGAAGAAATGCAGAGAGGTTGTTGTGGGAGACTCCCTCTTGCGGGGGGGACTGAGGGAGCTATCTGCTGCCCTGACCCCTTAGCCCATGAGGTCTGCTGCCTCCCCCAGGCCCATATCCGGATGTGGCTGAGAGGATCCCAAAACTTATCTGGCCTCTGACCACTACCCCATGCTTCTTATCCATGTGGGCACAAATGACATGGCTCAAAACGATCCCAGCTGGGTCATAACTGACTACAGGACTTCAGGAGCGGGACTCAACGGGTTGGGGGCACAGGTGGTTTTCTCCTCAATCCTTCCCATTACAGGTCATGGGCATAGGAGTGTGAGAAGAATTCAGGAAGTAAACAGAAGACTGCGGTGCTGGTGTCATTGAGAAGGCTTCGGCTTCTACAACCACAGCCTTCACTTCAGAGAGAGAGCCAGCGAGTTGTTGGGAAGAGACAGCCTCCACCTCACTCACATGGGGAAGAAGCTCTTCTCAGCCAGAATGGCTGACCTGCTTGACCGAGGTTTAAACTAAGTTCACTGGGGGAAGGGCAGATAGTCTCTGGTGCAAGCCCACCAAACATCAGGCACCAAACCATCAGGTCAGGCTGTACAAAGAAACAAACTCCTACCCCACCCCAGGGGCGGGGCTCTTCCAGGAGTACAGGGAAACCTAGGGCTGCCAATGGCAAGCTCACTTGCCTTTACACAAATGCCAGGAGCCTGGGTAACAAACAGGAGGAGCTGGTCCTACTCCTAAACAGTAATGATTACAATCTCATAGGGATAACGGAGACCTGATGGGGCTCTACCTATGACTGGACCACAGGTATAGATGGCTATACCTTGTACAGGAGATATCATGTTGCAAGAAAGGGTGGGGGTGTAGCTCTCTATGTAAAAGAGCAATACAATTCCCTACAGCCAGCGACTGGCAACCAAGGAGGGCAACATGAGAACCTCTGGGTAAGAATAGGTGCGGAACGTGGTGAAGGCGGTATAATGGTAGGAGTCTACTACAGACCTCAAGAGCAAGAACTAGACCACAAGTTCGCTAGGGAACTGGCTGAGGCTGCACAGTCTTGGTTCATGGTTGTCATGGGCAACTTTAACTGGGCATCTCATGGGAAGAGCACTCAGCCAAATCTGACCGGTCGCAATGCTTCCTCACAACCATTGATGAGGTTTATTTGTCTCAAGAAGTCTAGCCCCTTGTCAGTCCTAGGCAAAGTCTAGGACTGAAAAGGGGCAAGGTGCTGCTGGACCTGGTACTGGCCAAGGGGGATGATCTAGTCAGTGACCTGAGAATCAAGGGGAAGCTGGGAGACGGTGACTATGATTTGATCACTTTCTCTATTCACCACAAAGCTGGCAAGTCAGTGAGTAATATGGAAGTCTTTGACTTTAGAAAGGCCAACTTCCACACGCTTAGGAGGTTAGTTGTTCAGGCCCTGAGAAACCACAATCTGGCAGGGAGGGATGTCCATGATGAATGGTCGCTCCTCAAGGATGCAAGGGAAGGGAAGTCCATTCCAATCCACAGAAAAAGTAGCAAAAGGGTTGAACGACCCCCTTGGCTCAGTAGGAAACTCAGGGACCTCCTGCACCTAAAAAAAAGAAAGCTTATAAAGGACGGAAGATGGGGAACATCACTAGGGAGGGGAATACTCAGCACTAACCCACACCTGTAGGGAGCAAACTAGGAAAGCCAAGGCTGAAATGGAGTTCAAACTGGCCACTCAAATTAAGGACAACAAAAAGTCCTCCTTCAAATATGTGGGAAGTCAGAAAAAGAACAAGGATAACATTGGATCCTTACTAAACCAGGTGAGGCAGCTGCTAACAGATACTCAGGAAAAAGCCAATCTTAATGACTACTTTGTGTTCCTCTTCTATCAGCCCAGTGGGATTACCCTGCCTGACATAAAACAGGATCACGAGGGGAAGGGTGAACCTGCTCTCACCATTACCACTGATCTCGTAAGGGAACATCTTAAGAGGCTGGAGACTCACAAATCAGCCGGCCCAAATGGAATGCACCCAAGAGTGCTAGATATTCGAGAACTCATGGTGCTTGGGCAAGGTGCCTGACAATTAGAAGAGGTCCAGTGTGGTGCCTGTAGTGAGCCAGTACAGGGTGCTCCTGTGCTGAGCCACCCACCTCACTGTACCTGACCACCTTCTAGGCTCCAAGTGCCTCCCTGGGGGTGCCTCACGTCTGGCTGACCCCTATCCTGGAACACACCTGCTAGCCTGGGGGTATTGCTGCCACCACCCAGGGACGGGCTTGATCCTGGCATGGTGCTCCCTGGGAAACACAGGCCTAGTAGCCCTTGAGAGTACTTGACTCACTTCAAGAACTTGGGATGCTTCCCTCAGTCAGAAACGCAAGTAGTGGTCTCCCTTAGTCAGCCGAACCAAGGAGACCCCAAGGCATAATCTGGACCCACTCCCAATAAGTCTCCCATGCTAGGTACAAAGGAGAACTTTATTGGTTATAAGGAGTAGGGTTGGAATAGGGTACAGAGTTGAGTAGTATCAGAGAAATTACTTACATAGCCCTTATGACCTCATTTACCTGGTCCAATGGAGGCTAGCACCTGTTGACTGCCAGCCCACCAATTTGAAATGCATCACTGGTTGCTGGGCAGACTGGCAGCTCTAACCCACTAGGGAGCCCAACCCCCTCACCCAGGTATGTGATGCCAGTCACGTAGGCAGAGGGAGCAGGTTTCCCCCCTCCCTCAAGAATGTGTCCAACTCAGGTTACCTAAAGAGATAGGGTAGGGTGTGTACTCTCTGCAGGGCCCATACTAACCAAATTGTCACAGAGCAGAGTTTTTGGGGAGAAATAGAAGTGGCCACAGTGTCTATCTTCAAGAAAGGGAGAAATTAGGAGTTTGGTGTCATTGGCGAACTTGGCCAGTCTGCTTCTGATTATCTAGGCCACAATTTCACAACTTTTCCATGAAGATATCATGGGACACCAGGTCAAAGGCTTTCTTGAAGTCCAAGAATATGATATCCACCTCTTCTCCTTTGTCCAGGTGATGCGTCTCCTGGTCATAGAAGGAAATCAGGTTGGTCAGACAAGATCTACTCACCACAAAGCTGTGTTGGGTCTCTCTTAGAATATTACCTAGACAATTTCACAGTCTGATGGCTGGGGAGCTGGCTCCATGGATGGACCCAGTGTGATAGTTGATGGAACCAAATGAACTTGGTGTGCTGTAACCAGTGGTATCCCCCAGGGCTCTGTTCTCAAACCTGTGCTCTTCAATGTGTTTATAAATGATCTGGACTCGAGTGTTACAAGCGGACTGGCTAAGTTTGCTGATGGCACCAAATTATGGGGAAGTGCAGCCACCCTAGAGGATAGGCTGGCAATCCAGGCCGACCTCAACAGGCTTACAAGGTGGACAGATCAAAACCTGATGGCATTCAACACAGAAATGCACCACCTTGGGAGAGAGAACCCACGCCATACTTATAGGCTCGGCAGTGTTACACTAGCTAGCACTGTGTCCAAAAAAGACTTGGGGTTGTAATTGATCACAAAATGAACATGAGCCACCAATGTGATGCCGCAGCCGGCAACGCAAACAAAACTGTCCTGCGTTTTCTGATGCATCTTGAACAAGACCCAGGAAGTCATCCTCCCACTTTATTCAGCCTTGGTGAAACCACAGCTGGAATACTGTGTCCAGTTCTGGGCTCCGCAATTCAGAAAGGATATGGAAAAGCTTGAGAGAGTCGAGAGGAGAGCCACGTGAATGATTAGAGGACAAGAGAGCAGGCCTTATGAGGAGAGGCTGGCAGACATGGCACTCTTGAGCCTGGAGAAGCATAGGCTCCAGGGTGATTTTGTGTCAGTCTATAAATATATAAGGAGTATGCACCAGGAACTGGGAGAACAGCTGTTTACCAGAGCACCCCATGGGAAGACTATGTCCAGCTGTCACAAACTCTTGGAGAGCCATTTTAAGCTGGACATAAGGAAAAACTTCTTTACTGTCCAAGTCCCCAGGGCCTGGAATAAACTCCCCACCCAGAGGTGGTGCAGGCACCTACTCTGGATTCCTTTAAGAAATACTTGGATGCTTATCTTGCTGGGATCATTTGACCTCTGCTGACTGCCTGCCCTTTGGGCAGGGGGCTGGATCCAGTGATCTTGTGAGGTCCCTTCCACCCTAATATCTATGAAATAATTAAAGCACTGAGGAACTGTCCATAACGAGCGCAGCACTGAAATTGTGAAATTCCATTTGTTCTTCTGTGAAGATGAAAATATATTCAGGATCAAGTGAGACAGCAATCATTCCCATAGACCAGAACATTACAGCTTCTATGTTGGTTTTAGGCTGGGAAATTGTTTCCAGGGACAGTCCTTGTATTAACTACTGAGGTATTTTAAATGCCAAGTACTTCTTTCAGTATGTGGCCAGTGAAACAGCTTCTGGAAGGCAGGTAAGTATCCAAAATACCATTTGGCTTGAGTTATCCAATAATTGGTAGTAGAATAAAGTTACTTTAGATTATGCCCTCTGGGTTTTCTACCCATATTTCCATTGCAGTGGATTCTACTTTATAGAATTGCTGGTTAATAGAATCAGCTGCTTATTTGAATCAATATGGGAAAACCAAAATCATTTGTATATTGCATGTAAAAATAATTCATAGTAGAATCATAATTTTCAGTTTTTGGAATCATTTTACTGAAGAAGCCTGGGGATTTTGCCGTTTTGTGAGGAGCCCTCTGCAGGCTGGCAGAATTCCAGGAGGGTGGAGGGGGGTCAGGCATGGGGTGCCATGAGCATGTACATTCACCTGGCCCCAGGCAGCCTGGAGAGCAGCCGCTGCAGGTAAGTTGTGTTGGGGGTGGGGATTGCATGAACTACCCTTGTTATGGGCCTGGATGAACTCCTTTGAAATTGAGGCCCCCATAAGGAGGGAGGGCTGGGGCCCAGCGGGGAGTGGGATAGAGCTGTGGGTTGCTTGTCCATGGAGCGGGAGCCAGGCTGGAGCTCCCTTGTGGTGCATGCACAGTAGCTTTGAGGGGCGCAACCCTGTCCCACTGCCCTCGCTGCCCATACCCGTCTCCACCCCCACTCCACACAGATTGGGGGGGGGGGCACAGGACCCCCCCTTCCCTTCTGGTTGTGCATGCCATGCCAAGGAGCTGGCTCCGCCCCTTGTGCCTGAGCCTGCAGCAGGCAGCGGCAGGTGAGGAGTCAGGCTCAGCTCCACTGCAGCAGGCACCGCCTACTGCCAGGGGAAGGGGGCTGCGGACCTGGGGCCCTGGCCCCGTAGCCCTGGCAGCTGGGGGCTCCCTCCAGCGGGGCTGGGGGGGTGGGGGGGGGAGGGGAGCAGTGAGAGGCACGAGCAGGGCCAGGGCACTGTGGGGGAGGAATGAGTATGTGTTCTTAAAAAAAAAAAAAAAAAGCAGGTCTCCTTTTAATGGAATCAGCCAGTTAATAGAATCAAATCACCAATTCCCAAAGTGATTCCAATATGAGGAATCCACTGAATTTGAATTGCATCTTTGGTTTTTTTAGCCTTAAGCATATGAAAAATTTTCTGTTAATTTGTAGGACATTGTCACTTTAATTTTAATAGTTAAGCTCTGCATCTGGGAACTTTGGTCCTCTTCTCTCCATTCTTGCAGACTTTTTTGAGTGGCTAGAAATGCAAAGCAAAAGGACCTAATTGATGTGGTTGGAAAATTGGAAGTGGTGGTGAAAGTTGACTCTTAATAAGTAAGGATAAGAGCAAAGATATTTGGCAAAAGTTACACACTGGATTTTATATCAAAGGCAACACAGCTTAATATTGGACCTCTGTGCCTGAGACATTCCCTAGGCTGACACATCCTACCCAAGATAAATATTCCCAGTGTAAGTCATAGGATGACATTGGCATACTGTCTGAAATTCATTTGGCTTGAGAAAAGTTGACCAAATGCACAACAAATCCAAATTAACTTGCAGCTGTAGGGTAGGCAAGACTGTATGAAAAGTGAAGGCTGATCAAGTCTTCCCAGTCTCATTGTTCCTGATATTTTTCCCTTCCTTTAATAAGGAAAATATTCCATTCCTATCACACAGAATTGAATCTGGTTCAAGTTTTTTTGTCAAAAGGAAATGCAAGATTTCTTTTGCTAATTCCAGACTGACATTACATTATTGGGTTTCTTTCCTCATCAGGTAAAGCCATAATTGGCCATATTTCCAGAGAGGCACAATTCATGCATATTCGTGCACGAAAGCAGTACATGTGGGCTTGATTATTTTTGTCCATGTGTGTGCATTTTTACATGCATATTTGCTCTTGCCACTTTAAAAATGTGTAGTAGCTGTTAAGAAGGGACATGAATACTGGCTCACTGTTTCCAGACTGAGCTAAACGGACAGTGTTGCCCTGGAAGTTAACCCATCAAATTAAGCCTTAGACTATGAAGTCCATTGTTCTTGGGATAATGACTCCTAAGGGGAATTAAAAATTACAGTATTTATTAAGGGATAACTTCAATTTCATAAGTCTACTTAACAAGCACATAGTTCTTTGTTATCAAAGTGCAGTACAAATATTAATCAGCACATTACCTCTTTGCACTGGGGAGGATGCTGCTTTGAGGTTCTGTCTGTGCTGCTTTATATTAATGTTTATGTTCGTGTGTGTGTTGGCTCTTGAAGCTATATTTTCAATTCACCAAACAAAAGCTCTAGCCTTCCCGTAGTTATTGTGGTTATTGTGGTTGGGTCTCTGGTGGAGGGAAAAGCCACACGTGGGGTGTTTTTTTTTTTTAAGACCCCGTGGTCGGATAGTTGAGCTGTTTAAAAGGCATGGGGAAGTTACAAACACCAATACCAACACCAAGATATGTGGTTTTACCTGATGGATGGTTTTCACCTTTTTTGATTACTGGGGGATTACTAGTTTTAAGTTTTATAAGAATTGTAGCAACAAAAGCAAGTAAGTATTAGACATGAAAAGACAACAAAGTTAAATAAGTTGTTTGAGGCCACAGGGCCAGTGGGTGAGCCAGGATGAGAAGGTGAGTGTGTGTGTCCCAGTTTTTTGCTCACTTCAGTAAACCATATTATCTTTCATGGTAAAGGCAGAAAGCCTCAACATTCTCACTCGCACCAGTTTTACAACATTCTAACTCTGTTGATTTCAGTGGAGTTACTATTATCTAAGCAACTTTTAATTAAAGAGAGGAGTTGGCCTGGAGCTTTCTCCTTGCTTCCAGGAACAACACTGCATCGACAGCAAAAGAGAGAAGGAAGGACTGAAGGATGAGAGTGCCATTTTACGTCGTCCTTTGGGGGTCCCCAAATTTTGTTTTTTGGCCTGCTTTGGAATGAAAATAAAACCTAGCAATTTCATGAGATAGTGCTGTGGTTGAAATGTCTGGATTTGGAACGAGAAGGTCGGGGGTCTGATTGTGCAAATAAGTGCTGTCTCTGGTCAGAATCTATCATAAAGCCCTCAGCCCCAGGAAACTACTGAAATCAGTGTGGATCTGCAAAACGTTTCAGAAAATGCACTTAGTCGCATGTTCTAAAGGTATCACCCAAAGAAATCTCTGTCTCTGTTCTAATACACGATCAGAATTAATTTTATGGGCTAGATTATTTCCTAGTAACTTCTAAGAGCAGACTTTTTGTTTGTGGATGTTTCATTATACACCACAAAGTTATTAGCTTGCTGAATTCAGGTTCCTCCCTGGAAAATCCCTGTTTTGCTACATCCTGAGTCTCAGAAAAGTCTGCTATGTGACATGCTACAGTTACTGATCCATCATTCTCTCTCTGATAAAGCACTATAGCATCCATCAGACCCTGCTATATCTATTTCTCTAAAAACAATCTCAGACTTCATGTTCATTTAAAATTGAATCTCTGTCCCCCCAATGCAATACATATCCAGTGCTGAAGGCCTTTATCACAGGAGTTGACTAGAAAAAGGCTAGAAAAATAAAAACTTGGTTTTATAGTCTGACCTATCCAAATCACTCAGGGACAGAAACAAGCTCATCTCATTCCAGCAGCCCCAAATGTGTGCAGGATCAAGCATGAGGTATTTTCAGGTGGTTTCAAAAAATCTTTTCTTAGTAAAACATAGCATGCTGTTTCTCACAAGTCACTGCACCAGAAGGATAGGTATTCCAGAAGAGGTCTCTCTACCTGCCTAGAGTGAGGCAGCTTCTCCCTGTACACTACTGTCAGGAAAACGTTCTTAATAAGTTTGCATGTTTAACGTAATTTCTTTTAGCTTGAAGTCTGACTGAGAGCTCTGGTGTGTGTATTCTCTCCCATAATGGAGATTGTTCACTGTCATCCTACTGCACAGATCGTTTACCTTGGGACTGACTAGAGGACACTGCCCACTGAATATGCATGTGTAACACAACTAAAATAGTAATTTTTTCACTTTGCTGACATTGGTGCATCAAATTCTGTTTTCTTAATAGAATGAAGATGGATTAATGGAGCTCTTTGAAGATGTGGTGAGAGAAACCCAGATGAATCCAAAGAAAGTGATTGGATGGGTTATAAGTGAGCTGCTTGGTCATTTAAAACAATACGACCTTACAGTCAAGGAGAGGTGAAGCTCTCTAATTATGTTAACTTGAGTAAAATGAAATGACCATATTCTCACACTCAGGCTTGGACCATTGTCAGTAGTGCCCTGTAACTTTAGTGCCAACTCCTAATTTGTTATCCACCCCTGGATTTAACGTTATTCTGAAAAGTGTCTGGTGCTGCTTTTTGGACCCTAGAGCTTTGTGGTATCCTTTTAATGAACTACTACATATCTTCCAGAGAAGAGAAACCTTTAGTTAACTAACACCAGGTTTCCATTTCTGTTGTCTGAAAGGCAAAACATAGTAAGCTGACCAAAAATACATTATATCTTCAGAAGCTTCATGGACATAGAGTATATCACCTAGTCTTTGTATAAATGACTTTCTTTTACTTAAATGACCAGATGCCATAGAGATGTTGAACTATGCCTTATTTTTTCAAGCGAGTTCTCATCTCACCCATTTTTTTTCTAGTCCAGTCAATTCTCTCTCTTTGGCTGACCTTCTGAATCTCCTAGAGAGAGGAGTCATTTCTTCTTCAGCAGCCAAACAGGTGAGTACTTTTATTGGGTGTAGTAAATCTCATAAATCTACTGCATACTGTCATTTCACACACAATCTCAATTTCAAATCCACAGTATTGCCAAACTAATTTCATGTTTAATGCATCAAACATGTGAGTCTTTAAATGGAGTGTGTGTGTGTGCGTGTTTGAAGGTTAGGTATTAAGATTGACCTAAAGCAAACCCTAGATTAAATGCACCTGAATTTTAGGCAGTTTGGATTTAACACAACTGACACACAGTCCTTAAAACCAAACCTGAACTTCAGGAAAGTTAAAATTAGGGGTGCACCAATAACGATTTTTTGGGCCAATACTGATGGCCAATTATTAATGAGCCATATTGGCCAATGCTGATCCAGTTGCTGATATGGAAGCCCAGTAGCTTGGAGAGCAGTATCTAGCTGTTAAGTCTTTTTTTTTTTCTTGGGGGGGGGGGGAAGCATTGTGTTGGGGAGGCAGATCAAGGTCCCCACAGTGAGGTAGGGAGTGGAGCTGGGGCAGGCGCTGCCCAGCTGGAGTGGGATGGAGCAGTGAGTAGCTTGTCCGGCTGGTGTAGGTGCCTCACTCCCACCCCTGCGGGTGCAAGGGCTGGGGCACAATTCATTATAGGGCTCTGCAGGCCAGATGAAAGTGCCTGGTGGGCTGGATCTGGCCCATGGCCCATATTTTGCCCACCCCAATCTAGATCCAAATGAGATTGGTCCAGTTTCTAGTGAGTAGTCAGTGGGTTCTTGGTGTGCGATTCCCTAATCTCAGTAGGAGGCTAAGCTGTAAGAGGTAATACATCAAAAGTATATTATATTTTTTTAATGTCAGTGAATGGAAAAGGATAACATGCAGCTGTGATTGTTCATAAAGAAATACATGGATTTCATCTTCCTTGTAAGACCATGTGCCACATGCTGATAGAAGAGGGTGTTTGGAGAAGCCCCTTTTGCTGAGTCTGCACTCTGTCATAATAACTACTCTGATATAGCTATTGAGGCAGGACCCCTGTAGTACAGACGAGCCCCCAAGCAGAAAGACTGGTCTTGAACCCTTTGAGCCAATGACATCCTCTACTTAGCTAAGTATTATAGGAAGAACCAGCTTCTCCTCCTATGTCCAATAACACCTGGTTAGGCCAACCTCCTAAAGTTAAGATGAGATCTAAGAAACTGCTAAGAGATTCGTCTTGACAACTACCATAAGTAATAAGAATTGTGATTATTTGTAGTCCTGGAGGGTGTCTGCCACAGATGTGCCAGTACACTGCCCAGCATAGTAAAACCCACAACAGAAACAGAGGTACTTCTGAACTAAGATTAAATATACAAGATGGGTGCAATGACCATGGGAGCATACCATAACAATGAGATAGTGGAGACAAGTGGGTGTCTTGTGACCATTGCCTAATTATTATCAAGTGTTATGGTAAGCCTCTGGGAAGAGCAGAGTATTTTTTGTATGGAAGGATTTGACAAAGTGTTATGAAGTAGCTTCACAGCCATTTGTGGGGGCTCCTCCCAAATGGGCTGTCAGCATAGGTGAGAAGTAAAGGTCCTTGGTTGAAAATTTTAGCAAGTAGATGTCCAGCACAGCACTATTGGCTGATAGAGGCAGGTTCATGCAACATTATAATAATATTATTTATACAGTCCCAGGAGAGCTGGAAAAATGGCCTTAGATTCTGCAGATCTGGAGAAACCTGTGTGTGTGTGTGTGTGTGTGTGTGTGTGTGATCTTTCTAATACTACATAATAAATTCACTACATTATTTTGAATAACTCATTATTCTGAGTTCTCTCTTTCTCTTTCTGGGTTCTTATGCAGATTTCTGCATCTAAAATTAAGAGGTGCACCGATACATCAGTCCATATTGTATCGGCACCGATAAAAGGAAAATTGACGTTATCAGTAATCGGCTTTTTTTGGCTGATGCGGCCTATTAATGTTACTGGTTAAATGCCGTGTGCATGTGTGCAGCTGCAGCATGCATGCAGCCAGCCCAGCAGCCTGGAGACCAGTGTCTGGCTGGTAAGTCGTGGGGGGCAGATCAAAGGTACCACGGTGAGGGAGAGAGTAAAGCTGGGGCTGGGGAGGTGCTGCCTAGCCGGGGCAGGGGGCAGGGCATGGGATGGAGCCACAAGCAGTTGCGGGGGGCGGCTCCTGCTGCTTTGCACACCCCTGGGGGGGCACATGCCCCCCGATCTGTGTGCAGAGTGAGGGCAAGCTACTACTGCAGGCAGGGGCTGGTGGGGGCAGACCTGGGCTCTTCCTGGTGGAGGGGGTTGGGCCAGAGCTGGATTTGGGGTGGGCGGTGCTGGTGCGGGGAGGGCTACAAGGTGGTCTACAGCCACTGCAGAATTCACCATAGCCCCTCTCCTAGTGCTGCCACCACATGCCCCAAGCCCAGGCCCCCCATGGAAAGAGCCTGGCATTGCCCCTGGCTCCAGCCTGCTCCTTGCCCTGCGCACAGATCTGGGGGGCACATGCCCCCCCCAGGAGTGCATGCAGTGGCGGGAGCTGCCTCCCCCCACCCCCCCCTTCCGAGCCACTCAGTTTCATCCCGTGCCCTGTTCCCAGCTGGGCAGCACCTGCCCCAGCCCCAACTGCATTTCACCACAGGGGCCTCAGTCTACCCCCTTCTCCTTGCCCCTTCTCTCCCCTCCTTCCCGCTTCCCGCCAGCAGACTTGACAGCCAGACACTGCTCTCCAAGCTTCCAGGCTGCATATTGGCAATTGGATTGGTATTGGCCAATATTGTTTATTAATAATCGGTCATCGGTATCAGCCCAAAAAATCTTTATTGGTGCACCCCTACCTAAAATTTGTTTTTTCTCCAGCCCAGCACACCCCTGTGTTGCAGATCTTTGGCAACATGTAGGGAGTGCATGTGCACCCCTTGAGATTGGCAGTGCCCCCTCCCCCCCCTCTTCCCCGAGAAGTGCTGGCAGCACTTCCGGACCCCCCTGCCCCCTGGTTGGCGATCGGTCAGTATTAGGAAGCACCAGTCACCCATACAGATCAAAGCAAAGTCAATAGGTAAGCTGTTTGTACTGGGTATTATTACTTCTTTTCTGTGCAAAGCACCTGTCACATTTCGGATGCTACTGTAGCACAGTGAATAATCCATTCTTTTTGCCTTAGATTCTTGCATGCTTACTTCTGTAGAAGGCATTAGCCTTTCAGATTGATTGAACTACTTTGGGTAAGCACACTAGCCAGTTATTTCTTCCAAAGTGGGCATCAGTGAAATCGTTAATGAAAATATATCTAGTTTCATCTAGCTCCAGGATTAAGACTCTGAGATGAAGTGGGGCAGGCTTGCTTCTGCCTGACATTCAGTTTTTCAGTCTCTGTACAGATTTGGAATACAATTAGTGTCAGTTCATTTTTGCATGGTTACGTTTACAACAAAAAGGGTGTAAGCAGAGGGTAAGGAAGTTAAACACTTGCATGTATCTAACTGGCCTGAATGTTTCTGGAGTACTTAGACATTGTGGTTCTTGATGAAGCCAGTTCTATCATTGCCAAACTCTTCCGAAGACCCAGCTGCTTTGTTGCAAGCCCCATAAATATGGATTTAGGTGCCTAACTTGAAGCACGCACACTTGGAAATTTGGGCTTTGAAAAAATAAAAGCCTTTAATGGGCATAAAATATTAATACCTAGTGCAGGAGAAGCATAGAGATTCTGTGCACGTGGCTTTTGAAAATAGCTGGTAGCAGAGTGCCCGTACCCTTAAAAGAGAAACTTCAGAGTTTTATTCTTAACTATTAATTTTTCTTGTAATGCTGGAGTCAGAAAGTTAATGCTGATCTAATGGAGCTTTTTGCATATTAATATATTGATACACTAAAAGTTCTGACAGGTTATAAAACTTCAGGAATTTCCAAGACATCGCCTCCTCTTTTAATTACCCTTTCCTTGTTATATGCATGTTGTCCTCCATGTTCTGAAATTGGACACAGACGAATAACAGGCTTGTTTGCTGATCACTGAGTGATGCTATCAAACTGCAGAGACCTTACCACATTTAGAAAAGTATTTTGGTTGCCTGGATGTCAGAAGAATAACAAATGTTTATAACAATTCTCAGCAGTAGGCAGAGATATTGGATGGCCTAAGGGCAGAAAAGGCTATATATATATATACAACAGCAGATGAATTGCAGCACTTGAGGTGGGGGGGATTTAACTGAAGCAGCAAAGACATATCCAACAAGAAATGATGGAAGGTCTTGATGGGGTGAGCAGGCACACATGCATATGCACTGCAGGAAGCTGCCAGCAGTTTAAATTTTTTAGGAGGTTTGTATTTGGTCTCTGTTGCACAAGTAGTAAAGCTCATAGATAAAAGCTGTGAGCACTGATTAAACATAGAACTTTGCGTGGTGGTCAAATGCCAAGGAGCCACTTTGTACAATGCTGTGTTGATGTAATTGCAGCACACAAATCAAACTGAGCTTCAAAAACCGTGCCCTGTGCTAATTACAGAAGCCATGCCCTTGGCTTGATCATGCAAAACTGTTGCCTTGTTTGCTCATATGATGGTTTAGATAGTCTACACAGCACTGCTTTTAGACGAAACCATTTGGCACTCCTACATACAGGAGATACCAGAGCCGAGTACAGCTTTCGAACCCAAATAGAATAGTATGCCTTCACACACATGGTTGTACCAGGACAAGCTGAAGCACCTAATCCAATGCTCCCACTGCTTTTGTTAGAAGGGGAGAGGCTTTTGGAAAACTTTCAAATGCTGAGGGTGTTACATTCTGGGAGGGTAAAATGGCTAAGACTAGGGCTGCCCAAAACAGATGTAGCTGCAGTGCTTGCTGCTCCCCTCCCCTTTTTCAGGGAAGCCTTGTAGACTAGATTCAGCTGAACACCTGGGCAGAGGTTTTGCAAGCAGCTGGCCATCAACTATAGGAAAAAAATGCTTCTCATGATATTTGTGTAGAAGCAAGTCTTGCAAGTCCTAAATAAATAAGTAATTCTTACCAGTGCTCTGCTTATATGGCTAGGAAAAACTTAACTGTGTTTACTGTCTGAATCCAACCTGGGCCAGAGTCTGTGGTAGGAGTTATAGAGACATCAGTAGCTGAGACCCTCACACCACCTCTAGAGATTTGCCTTGTACTTGCTTATACAAGCTGGTTTATAGTGTGGCTAGGTTTAAAAGAGAAAAAAGGCAGTTTCAAAATCATTTTGTGTTTAGCAAAATATTTATTAAAGAAAAAAATTAACAGGATTTAGTCAGACTTCTGGACAAATCTAGCTAGGCTTTTATACAGCCCCAGAGACTGCAGTATTACTGTGCCATAGGAAATTGTATTTGAACAGCATTGTTATGCGCGCACACAGTTGTGAAACCAATGCAGGCAGGGATCACAGATGCATGAGGCTGATCCTGTCTAAATGGGAAAAGCTTATAAAATCCCAATTAAAAAAGGAAAAAAGAGCGGAGAGCTGTATGTCTGCATAGAAGGGCTTTAATCTATGACATCTGTCTATGATTGTGGTGCCATAGATAAAATGCTTTCTGATTGACCTTTGACTAATAATGTAATACATTACCAGCATACAGTATCCAGGGTTCCCTTTGCATTGCGAGTGGCGATAGGAAATCACTGCACAAACCTACCACATTAATCAGGTTTTCCCTTCTCGACTTCCAAAAATAGCATAGTGAGGCTTTTTTGCATCCATGTTCTTCAGATTGTTTATTAAGAGAGAGCTGGGGTTTCACTACAGGAACAGCTCAAGCTTTTTAAAGTTGCAACAGTAAAAATCACACTTGCCTATACATAGTGAAGGAAGAAAGAAAAATTCAGTCTCTGCTCTCCCTCTCCCATTGCCCCTCTGTAGTTTATCATGGGCAAGCTTCTCCCTGCCAAGAGCAGCCTTGTACAAGTTATGGCTTCCTGATTCTCAAGATAGGTTCGTCCTGACTTGACATAAGCTGTGCTTGGTAGCTTTGCTGGGCATAAAGCTATGTGTTGGGGGTTTTTTTGTTTGCTTCAGGCTCCCTGTCCCTCCTGTTCACATGGCATCCTGCAAGAGGACTATAATTAAAGATGGGAATTGCTGCTATAGGATGTATTGAGCCTCAAATCAATTTAGTCTTTTTCTCAGAGGGAGAGCTTCCTCATTGGGTAGTTCCTGCTCTGAGTGGTGTTTCAAGATCTCCAGGGAGTTTTCCCATGGACTCATTTGTGCAAATAGCACACAGCTCCCCACGAGGGGTGACGTGGAGTCACACTGCTTCGGGGGAGCTCAGAGAGGAATTCTGCTACAAAAAGCTTCCTGCCTGCTCCCTGGGGATGATGGAGCACCTGCTGTTAGCAGGGAAGCAGCAATCACAGGATTTCTCTTGTGCCAGCCGCTGAATGGTCAGGAAGGTGTAAAGGCTGCCTGTGAAAAGAGCCTGCCTGCAGTTTAACTCTCTGGCATTTCTTCCTTGGATATTCCAAGTGGCTCTGCTATTAGGATTGCTAAGCATTTAACTGGAAGAGAAAATGTTGTTTAGGTAAAAATTGCTTCAGGTGTCACAGTGGCCATAATGGTGACCATACGTTTATCCATAACTTCAAAACTTTGATCTCTCTCCACCCTACAGCTTCTCAAGGAGAGTGCGCAACCTGTGGTTTGGCTTTGGTTTTGCCATTATCCTTCTTGAGGCCTCCAGCACAATAAAAAACACAAGTAACTTCTATCGGAGACTTGGGGTCAGGGCATGCAGATGAGAATCGTGCCTCACTCACAGTAGGTTGTGTCAACACAGGCGTCTTACAGGACTGAGCACAACTGCTAAACTACCTCATGCTGGTGGAGCTTCGAAGTGGGAGGGAAAAATCCTCCATCCTGGGGAAAATCTCCAAGATGTTTTTAATCATGTAATTTGTTCTGTTTTTCATAAGCTGTATTACTGCACTGCTTATTACTGGAAATACCTTGAAATTACAACCTCGCCTTGATCCTGCTTTCAGTTTTTGATGCTGAATTTTTGACAGAACGTTCATTTCCTCACCAGCACATCATGATGCCCCAAACATACAATTATGTCTTCAGCTGCTTGTACTTGATCCTGCACTGTTTTAATAAGGGCTTTCTCTTTCACATCCTACATCTCTGAAATAAGAGCAGAGGGAATACAGAAAATGACTGCCCAAGGAAATTGCTTTTTTATAAATGTTCTCTTCTCTCAAGTTTATTCCAGGGTGAGAGCCATGCTCCAAAGCAGGAGAACACACCAACATTAGCTAGTAATAAGCTTAGCTTTGCCCAGCTGTACTCAGAAGCGATAGATAGAGGGACTGCGGCTGCCATGTGCAGTCTGATTTGTAACGTTTCTCTTCTGTTTCCTATTATGTATCCTCATTTCACAGCCAAAGCATTACATTGCTTCTGTGATGATGATGATCTGCAACACAGTTACCTGGAATTGGACTGGGTACAACGGTGCTCTAATTGCCAAATCAGCGGAGGCAATGTTTGCCAAAATGATTTCTTTCAATGGTCCTCACAAATAATGAAAGATTAGTAGACTGCCTTCCTTGCAGAGGTAGGCCTACAGTGGAGTTGCAGATCCCCTTGAATGGTGGAAGACCATTCCTGTTGCAAAACCATTTGACATGAATATTGTGTTTCTTTGTGAAAGAGGGGCTGTAGGGGATGCTCTAGTCTGGGTTGTTGATTTAGGCTTTAACCTGTAAGTGAAAATGAGTTGAACCTCCTTGTTATTATTGTTGTTAAATTTGCTCTCACATTTGTGTGAGAGGAAATCAAATGTGTGAATGCTGTCGATGTTGACTCCATACCTATCTCTTTCCAATACTGCAGGTGCTTGAGGAATTATGGAAGGGGGAGGGGAAGACCCCACTTCAGATTGTCAAGGAAAAACGACTAGAATTAATACAGAATCAGAGAGAGCTTGACCAGATCTGTCAAGCAGTCATGGAAGGACATCAGGAAGAGGTGATTATCAGAGGGGTGGGAAAATGGGTACAACAAGCATCAATACATTGGCAAGCTGGGGATCTAAATAAAATTGCCATCCTTCCTCTGGATTCGTGTGTATTTAGTACAGTTGCAGAGGAAAAGTGGGGAATCAGTAGTCTGGTTGGTCCAACAAGCTAAGTCACTCTGCATATGCACAAAGATGATATATCGGAAGAAAGAGTAGAGGTCCTCATTCCTTCCCCTCTGTGCAGAAAGCACTTACATTAACTTGGCAAAGCTATTTTGATCAGTATAATTTTCTGATTTTTTGGGTCATGTTGGAGAGTATTAGAGTAAAAAAAGTGAAAATCCAGGGCACCTCACAGGAAATCATCTCTTTGGCTCTCTCTACTGTATAAATAAGGTCAAAGGGACAGCACTAGAGTTGTCAAACCAGCTATTCAGTTCTGGAATACATCTTTGCAAAATCCATCTCTTTCACCTCCATCCATCTACCCTCCAAGCCCCCAAAAATATTCCACACCTATGAGTAACCTTCTGCTATTGCATGCTATGTATGTAATAAAAGAAAGCTTGCACCTCCCTTGCAGTTTCAGGCTTTCAGAGTTTTTCAGTTAGAGGAAGGAAAAAAGAGCCTTGTAAATTATGTAGGGGGGGGGGGAAATGCCTTGACAGTGTGCAACATCAGCTTTAAAAAAAAAATCAAGTGCTTATGTGTTCTCTAGAGCACGAAATGTAAAAGCAGGAATGAATGGCTTACTTTAACTATAAACATTGTCTAGATACATTTGCTGTTGGAAGAAATGCTAACATCTTTTGAGAACAATACCACCTACTACCAGATCTCATTGGGGGATGCTAACAGCTTTGCAAAGAGCTTTTGATAAAGAAAACAAGCTTGCAGTAGGTCTGCATGACCTCCATCAGACTGACTCATTTGCAGTGCCTGATAAAAGTGCCTGTGTATTTTCAGACTCACAAGTGCAGGCAGATTGAGCATTAGAACTGATCAGGGAACACAAAAGCTGAAGGTCTGCAACCAGATTCCCATTTCAATAATAATGTATTTTGTGAAAATTTAATTCTTCCCTCAGCTTCCAGGGTTTTTTGTTTGTTTTTTTATCCAAGCCACACATGATAAAGCTGCTTTGCTTCCAAATTATTTTCAAGTGATCTTTTACTAAAGCAAAGACGCTTTTAAACTTGTAGTTCTATACTTTAAATTCCCATGAGAACTTATAATATAAAACAATTAGCTGGGCTATTGCAAGAGAAAATATGCCTTGCTTTTTCATAGTAACTTGTTATTTAAAGTAAACTAATCCTAATATGAAGCAATTTATGAAAGAATGCAATACTTAGACCCTCCTGAACTATCTAATTTAGGTATTTGCAAGCAGATAATGGTAGCAATGAGTCCTTTCCATAATGGGATTATGGACAAGGTTTAAGACAGCCTAAAATTCAGATACAATAGGGAGTATTTGGATTCATGCAAGCAACTGGAACTTCTGTACTTTCTAAGCCCCCCAAAGCCTGGAACAGACTGCCACCAGAGGTGGTGCAAACACCTACTCTGGACTCCTTTAAGAGACATTTGTAGGTTTATGTTGCTGGGATCCTGTGACCCCAGCTGACTTCCTGCCCCTGGGGCAGGGGACTGGACTTGATGATCTTCCACAGTCCCTTCCAGTCCTAATGTCTATGAAATCTATGAAGTTGTTGCAGTTGGTAGTTAGTTCATACGTTAGATTTTAAGGGCAAAAAGGACTGTTATGTAGTCTGGACATACTGTATAATTTAGGCCATGGAATCTTATCCATTAATTCCTACAGTGCAGTGATTCTTCTTAATCACATGAGAAAAGTTATAGAGGCCAGTGACTAGTGGTTGAACTACAGCATCTTTCTGAGATGTAGAATCCATTAACAAGTGGGGCAGTGGGTGAAGATACTTGGTTTTTAGTTCTCTCTTCACCCAAATGCAGTGCATTTCTGATGAATGAGTGCAAGAGTTTAAACATAAATACTTCGCAAAAAGTTTGTGTAGGTGGTTATAACTTTTGTGGAGAAGGCCATTTAGTTCTGTTGCTTTTTTCCTCTAGTAAGGCACTCTTTGCATTGGGTTGCAATGTTTAGATATAAGCAGAAATGTTTTATTTGCAGTAGGCATGAAAGCAATAGTTCAGAAGCCTTGATCATCGCCTGATCTCTGCTGGTCCAGTGGAGCAAGGCTTCAAACGTGCAAAGAATTCCAACCATGCACAGCTTGTTGGGGGCTAAATTTGTAAATTGTAGATGTTAAGCTAAGCTGGTATAAAGATAATACTCGCATGCATCCTCAATGTCTGAAGATCATCGGGCTTCTTCTAAAAGCTGCTTGTGCTTCTGATTTCAAGGTTATGGAGATAAAGGCAGGAAACAAAAAAGTTCTGAATAAACTGATAGGCCTGGTTCAAAGAGCAACACAAAGGCGAGCTGATCCCATTCTGGTGAAGCAAATATTGGAGAAGAAGCTGTCACAGTAACCTTTAAGAAAACCTGCACAGATGCCTACAGCCAAAGAAGACTTTACAGTGTTGGCTTGATTCTCTACAGCTCCATTCTAAGCCACAGCTTGCACAACTGCCTGAAGCTTCCTCATGCAACAGGACATGTTTTCCCCCTTTTTATAACTCAGGTTGGTTATTGTGAGGCAGTGTGTTACATTATGGTCTCCTTCAGATGTTTCAGCCAATATCAGTTGTGGAAACCAGCGTTCCTTGCAACGGAATAGCAGAAGCTTTAAGCATTCATATCTCCGCTATTTAATTTTTAATTCAAATGTGATTGGAACATGGCCAGCCCTAGTACAAATTTGTAAATATAGTGTTCTTCTCTGAACACCTTACACAGTGTATCAGTATATTTTGTAATAAAGTAATTTGAGGTTAAATATTTCCAGACAGCAGTACGTTTCTTCTGGGGGAAAAAAATAGATCTGAGTTTGACGTAGCGCAATGAGCATGTCCCAGTTCCTACCAACACACCCTGGGGCTAGAGCTCATTGAAGGCAGATGGTGCAGGCTAGTTAAGTGCCAGGCTCCTTGAAGTGAAACCCAAAACTCAGAGCTGAGGTCTCAGAAGGGGGAGAAAATCCCAGAGAGCAGGAAGCTAACTAGAGCCAGCCAATTGGAAAGGCCGTGCACTCTTCTCCAGGGCTTTGGCACTAGTCAGGGCAGCAAGGAGGTCCTCCCTGACTAGTCACCTGCAGCTGTTCTTTCAAAGTGAAAGTAATGGATTTGGCTCCCTTCTTGGATGGAGACCTGGGTTCCAGTCACTGCTCCATGGACTATATCAGTTTCCCTTACAGGCCAGGCCAGGCCGTTCCCACTCGGCATGCTGCCTTTTCAGGATCCTGTTTTTGGGAATGTTTTGCCCCTCTCAAAAGCCATGGATTTTACTGGCTGTCCAAAATACAAGCCTCATAGTGCCCAAGGTCCTTTTGATCTAGTGGCCAGTATAGCCACTTAATTTTTTTTTTTTTTTAAAGAGCCAAGCCAGCCAAATTTAGTGAAATCTTGTCCTGTGAGAGTAGGAAGCTGTTTAGGTTCTCCACGTAAACTTATCTATTTGAGAGGGAGAAGTTGGATTGGGGGCCTGTGGAGTTCACTGTCTGTCTGCTACTAAATCATCCATTTCAGAGACAGCACTGATCCTCAGACGCAAAGGGTAAAGAACATTGCTTTTGGATGCGCCAAAAGTTGTGCAGTGCGTGTGCATTGTTCAGAACATTTACAAACATGGCCAAGGCCTACTCCTTGATGGTTCATTCTCTGATTACCAGCATCAACATGTTTCTTGACAGGGAAATTCTGAATGGGTTCAAACAGACAGAGGAGGAAAAAAAGCAAACAACATAGTTTTCAGATATATTTAATGAATAAAATTTTACCCATGCTTCATAAAAATAACTTTTAATTAACAGGTTGTGCAGCTGACAAAAAGCATTAACATTACATTGACTTGACTTGTCTGGAAAGGGTGAAAGTTCCTCTCAATTCTAGAAACAATGACCTTTTTAAAGAAAAATGTGCATTTAAGCTGAATCCAAAACAGAGTATACTATCCTGAGTCGCATCACATGAGTGAAGATACCATTTTACGTAGTGGCACCTGTTTTGTTCTTAACCTAAACAAAGTAATGAAAGTCTCAACTCATTTTAAAAAGCCCACACGGAATGGTAGGAGACAAACCACAATATTCAACAAGCTTTGAATTTTAGATTAATGCTGTGCAACTCCTGCTGTTGTGGGAAGAAACATAGGCACAAGGACTGAACATATGCACAAAGGTTGAATTTTACTGGTCAATACACTTTAAACTTGGTGTAGAAAAGTGACAGTCTTTCCTAAAAAGTTTCATCTTTTTTATGCTTTAAAAACTCTTATACTTTGAAAGACTCTAAGCTAGAAGGATCTGTGGTAAATGCCTTTTTTTAAAGGCTACCTTTTCTCAGCCATTTTGTTCTAAGTAATTGCTTGGCTACTCTAGTACAAAATCCCCACAGCAACTCACGAACCAGTTCTACGTCTGTACAGCATTAATCCTTTAAATGTAACTACTGTAAATCTCAATCTACTGTCTTCTCTACCTGCCAGAGGCAATGGCAAACCAGCAAGACAGTACATAAGCTTTAAGAAGGGGGTCTGACTACCATCTGAGAAGGGGATTCAGTATATAAACCTCCAACCATATTATGGACTGAGCACTCACTGAATTTTTAAAATTAACACTGCACAGGAACATTAAAATAAGTGTAAGGCCTTTCTTGATAGACAGACATGTTTTAGCTTAACATAAGTGAAAAGGCCGTGCACTGTTTTAAGATGCCAGCTATCAAGCATTCACCATGTTAACCTTAAACAGAAAGGGCTGTGTGGCCAGCTAGCACTGCATCAAGAGTACCTGACATTTTCTAAGGAGTGAGGGACAAACCCTAACAGGATTGAGCTTCTGTGCCTTTTCTTTTGCTTGTCAGGGTCTAACATCAACTTAAATACAAATTTTCAGCTAGTCCCAAACAAAGAGCTTGGGGCAAACCTGATCACTCGAAACAGCACTGCATGCATACATGATACTGAAAAGAAGACAGTCGAAGACATTGATTCAGCCTCACGCTGTTCAGTCTGCCATCACACAGACAAATGCAAAAACAAGCCCTAGCTAGGTGTTCCAGCAGGAGAAGGTGCAGAAACGGCCTGTGAAGCACTCAGTGCCAGAAGGCTCTATGTACAGGGGAGGCTGATATGCCATAAGCTTTGTACACAGGCCAAAAGCTATGAGATCACAACCAGGAAGCTCTGACCCTAACTCAAAATGATTGCGTTTAGCTTCAGCAGAGCTCGCAGATGCCATCTGTGCTATGCTAGTTGGGGAGGGTGAATTAAGGACAGTCCTTCAGCTCTTCAGCATTAACAGCCTTTGTGAAAATTTCCTCTGCACCTCCTGCTTAGAAAAGAAAAATTCTTCCACTATATAGAAATTGACACCCAAGCATTGAGTCATTACAATCTCATCCCAATGCATATAGAGGTACTTTACCATGTGAGCTCTTACGAGATAGACTGTAAAAGCTTCTGGCAGGTGGCATTTATTATGCTTGCATAGCAGAAATCTCATCCTGCATATTTGCAGGTAGGAGAGGGAGAAAACTGCCAAAATATTTTTTTTCTGACTACATTTAAGTGACAAAGAAAGAGCATCTTTTGAAAGGCCGTCAGCTTTCTTGGCTCCAAAGTTTTAGTACAGTTTAATTTTAAACCTGTTAAGGTTTTTGGTGCTTTCTTCTATTTTTAACTAAAAATTCACAACTGAACTTTTTTTAGCTGTAAATGTGTCAGAGCCCCTTTCCACTGTATCCTCTGTTGCAGTTTCCCTGGTGTCACTCTAGCATAATGTTCTTAGCACCCACTAATCTGCACACTTCCACAGTCACAGACCTTAGCAGCAGCTTTGCGGTGATTTATGGCTTACTGCGTATGCTATACATGCAAAGTAGCTTCTCTCTTCAGAGTGAAAACCCAATTCGTTTTTCTTTACAGCTGTGATCTCAGGCTGCTTGAGGGAGAAGACAGAACAGCACGACTGCATTTGCCCTTGTCATCTGCACCTTCCCTGCAATGCTGTTTTGGAACACTTCAGACAAAGTTCATTATGTTCTACCTCACATAATAGTGATAGAAAACCAGATTACAGCAGCAAGTGGGTCATGATTTCTCTCTTCAAATATAGCAGGAGCTAACTTGGATCTGGTTGGCTATAAGGTGCAAGTGCCTCAGAAAGCTAAGAGCTTCAGGAGGATAACTGTATTATTAAATGTAGTTAAATGTTATAAGTTGGACAATAAAATACCAAGTCCTCAGCTCCAGGCAAGTGGTGCTCACATTCACCTTTGCTTCCCTACTCCTGTATCAGGCTGTGATTGGAGCCCTACTGCTATTTAGAACAGTTCCTGAGTTGCACCACATTGTTAGCTATAGATCACTAAGCAGCACCCTTCCAGGCACTTCCCTCTGCTGCCCATGCTCCGAGGGCAGGAAACAAAGAATGGCTCCTCTGACACTAGCTAGAGAGTCTTTTAGGGCAGTGAAACATACAGCTAAACAGCTGATTTGCAACCAAAGAAGCAACAAGTAGAACAGGGCAAGGATGTAGCTTTGAGTGTTGAAGCAGCTTCAAAACTTAGGAGCCCTCTACATGTGAACAGGAGATGCAAAGCACCGTTAGGTGCCCAGTTCTGGGAGTCAGTGAGAGAAGCCATTTTAGGAAGTAGACACAATATTTTAAAGTGTGGCACGTACAACAGGGAAAGGAAAAGCAGGATTTAATGTGGTTCACCTCTGATGGCATCTTCCCACCCACTAAGTACTGGTAATTGTCACTGCCAGAGATCACTTAGCTTGACTCTTGTCAAGAACTAAGTAGTGGCCTTTGAAGATGGACAAGCTGGCACTGCCTAGTAGCTATTTGATGGATAGCAGCTGAGTAAGGACATCCACATCAAGGTGGCTGCCTCCCTGTCACTGCCACATGCGCCCTTGCCTTATTACCTGCTCTCAGAGCACAGTGCTGGAATGTAACAAGAATGCAGATTTCCCCCCTCCTCAATCACGACCGCGTTACTTTCCTCCTCTCCAGCAGTTACAGAAAATCCAGCTGCACAGGGATGGGCTGTATGACTTCATGGCTAGAGATATTCCTTGTTAAAAACAGTGGCAGCACATCCATGGATTTAACCAAAGAACCCATGCTGAGTTGCATGCATGGCCACAACCCACACGCTGGGTCTCTCTCTTGTGAAGAGAAGATGGAGGGCCCTTTTTTTTGCAGCCAATCTTACACTAAAATTATGGACAAATGGTATTTTTTAGCCTCTTCAAAAGACGATGAGGTAGATGCTGCTTGGGACCTGTGGCAGCTGTTACGCTATTACATAGTGGTACAAGTGCTATAACACCCTGACTTTGCTCCTGAATGATGCGGGGTTAAAGTTGGAGTGGTTTTACTACACTTGTATATCTTCAGGAGTATGCAGATATAGCAGTACATATTAAAAGCTTATATGGGTATCCTCTGATGCTACTACAATTGTTATGTCTGCCTAGATTCCAAAATGCATGATAATCAATCACTTTTTTGTTTGCCTTCAGTTTTTGAGCTTTTGGCAGTCACATTTGCAAGATGCTTTAATCTTAAGAGCTGGAAAAGTTTCTTTAAACACAAGTTGATATTAATGTACTATCACATTACACTGAGGCTGAAGAAGTAGATAGCAAGAAGATAGCAACACAGTGTCGCTCATTGTTAACAGAGAGGTGACCAGGGAAGACATGGCCTCCTGGTTCACCCTGAAGCAATGAATGCTGAGACTTGGGTCACACCTGCTTCTTTACAGATGAAACAGCATTATGCCTGGGCTCCAGCCAAGCTGTCAGGACAGCAGCGGGCTGCACAAGATTTAGTGGTCCTGGGTTAAAAATAACCAATTGGATCTGGTCGGGTTAAAGTAGAGTGCAATAAAATACAGTGATATCAAATTCTTCTGGAAGCTGCTACATCAAAAACCCAAGTTTGCAGGTAGTTAGTCCACAACAGGCAATTGTACATGGGCACTTGGTCAAAGTTAAAAGGAAACTTATTTGGTTCAGAAATGCAACCCTTGCACAAAAGTTCCATAAAGACTTTTAGCCCACAAACTTGGGGCTTAATTTAATCCAGCTGCCACACACAAACCATTACAATCAATGAACAAAAGGAAGATTTGCACCGTCAGCAGTAATGGCTTCCTGACAGCTCTGAGGAGGCATTAGGATCAAAAACCTGGTGTAAGCGCATATGTATTTGAGAGCGGATGTAATACTCCTATTCATAAGCCAGAAGCTTCAAACAGAAAACATATTTATGCTAGGTCACATGCCTAGAAAAGCAGGGGCTCCCTGAAAAAGGTGCTTTTTATCAGAGTGAACTTTTCACAGCTAATGAAGTTACAAATTATTACCATATTGGATTCCATTGCCAGCCCCCTCTTGCCCTGCCTGCCCCCCCCCCCCCCTTATTTGCAAACCTACATATGGAAAAATATCTGACCTTATACTAGCAGAGGCAATTTTCACCCTCCTTTGTATGTTCTTCTTACAGTAATGGTCCAAAAAACACTACATCTTAACACAGCACTGCCATCACGGCTTGGGTGATTATAGCAGAATACTCCTGCCTATTTAAAAATTGCTTTGTGGCACAAATGGGGTGATACAAGTTTAAGCTTTCTCTGCATTTCACGTGGAGGGGAGCTCCCCACTCTCAACCCAAATTATTTCAACTGTTCCTGGTAATTACCATACATGGTACTGGCAGTGTGTTCGATCTGTTTTGGTTTTTTTGCTGATGAGACCCAAAAGCTACAAGTAAGAACATCTTGTAATTATCTAAATCAAATCTGGACACCGTGATGACATGACATTAGTGTCTGGTGCTGGAGCTAATATGGTTAAAGAATACCACACTCTTTTCCGCTGCAGCTGCAGTATAAATGTTACAAATGTAATTGTAGCCTTCATAAAAACTGCAGGCATGACATAGCAATTTCAGTAAATACAGCACAGTAAATTGCATATTAAATCAAGCTGCCCTCAAACAGGAACTATGGCTACAATTCAAATAATACTGTAAATGCAATCACATAATTTAACTCTACTGAATAAGGCAGCTCCTGTTTTTTCCTTTCCCCCTGTGATTTCAGTGCTTGGGGAGTGGTGAACTGATCCTACTGGAAGCTGAAATTCTCTGTCGGTAGGTGCAAGCTGAAGCCCTCTGTTGGCAGATCTCCCTCTAGGGGTAAAAGGGCAACTCAAATCTACATCCTTGTTCTCTGCTGAACTTGTTTTTTTCACATTGTGGCTTCATTGTTCCAAGACAGCAGACAAACCATTTATTTTGCTGCACGCAGACCAAAAACCAGTCAGAGCAGCTTTTAGCCATTACTGTCTAGAATGGAACTGGTGACTTAGGTAAGTTTCTGTCTTAACACCTAGCAACCCTCTTCCCACTCAAAATCATCCAAACAGGCAAAATATTCACCAAGCAGGCACAACTGCATAGCACAAAGGCATCCAATCTTCACTGCAAAATATAACAAACTCCAGTGAAATAGTAAGCACTAAAAGCAATTTGTAGACCGTAGGCACTTTGATGGAATATTTCGAGATATACTGGAGGAAGGCAAGCCTTACACAAACATGCACATGCACACACACTCTCACTCTCTCTCAAATCTCTTGTCTCTTACAAACCAGTCCAGTCTGACGGATGTAGCCCATTAAACAGTGTGTGGGTGAAGAATTTCCATAAAAATTATTGATCTCAGAGGCTCTATACAAAACAAAAACAAAATATTATATGAAACAAAAATATGTACTTTGCTCTTCTCTTGTTTGAAGAGAGGAGGAAGATTCAACACCAGCTAGAATTTTCCTCAGTGATGGAAGCAATCATTTTAGCGTGTCCATCCTGGTTAAAGCCCTGCCTTCTGGTCTAAACAAATTATAGGCAATGAATATGACATATGAAATCTTTATCTGGACAGTGGTGGAGTAGAAGTTCTCAGATGCAAACCTCAAAAAAAATGTAAATTGCCAAGTGAACAGTCAAGTCCGTAATATGGTTGTTTCATTTAGGAGGTTGACAGAAAGCGGGCTTTGTGCACCTCCACTGCAATAACCTGTCAGTAAGAGTTCTCCAACATGGCATGACACAGGTTTCTAAATGCTTGCTTACGCCTTGCCTCCACAACAGAGCATCTGTTGCTACAGCGCTGCTAGCACAGCTATCTCAGCAGAGCCTCCCCTTGTGAAAAGCTAACATATACTAACAGAATAGGTTTTTCCTGCCAGCATGACTACACTACCTCTAACCAACACGGAACTAAGCTGACAAATGCCCTTCTTCCATCACCAGTGCTGTGTGTGGCCACATCAGTGGTTTTGCCAGCATACCCACGTCATCTAGGGGTTGTTAATTTTTCACACCCCTACCCCACAATTTTGTAATGTAGACTTGGCTTTATTCAACAGGCTGGAATAATTGCTTAGATACATTCTGTGCAGTCCACATTTTAAGATCTCCATCTACCTTATTATGCCTGCAAAGCAGGTTATTGTCATGTATTAGCACATTTGTTAAAAAGTGACTATTTAAAATAAACAGTTCCAGTGGAAACTATCCCCACCCCAACAGTTCACACTCGAAAACAGTGAAAGTTCTGGTTAGAGACAAGGAAACTGAGAATTGCCTTCCTCATACCCACATCTTTAGCATTATCGCCATGTTAAAAATGAACCCACAACTTAGTTTTAATTTACTGAAGTTTGCTTAGTAATTGATTTGGTTAACTTCCCTGTACTCACGTAAGCTTGGTGGCATGCTGGCAGATCAGGTCAGAGGTTAGGGAACTCTACAGGCGCTGGCCCTGCCCAGATGAGGCTGGTATGTTGCCTGCAGAAAGTGATGTTTCACTTGTCTATCTCTAGGCCCAGCTTCTGGGAGCAGAAGCAAGAACCACAGCTCTTCTGAGAATATGTGGGGTCAGGGACCTAGCTGCTAAGATAAGGGAAGAGAACCAAAGGTTGGTGCTTGCCCAGTGGTAAAGAGAGAAAGGGGCTTGAAGAACCCTCCCACTTGCAAATTAAAATTGGATAAGAAATTACAATCTCCTCCAAATTTCTAGCTGCTGGTAAATGGAGAAGTGGATGGCTGCAGTGGGGAGGGGGGTAAACATCTAAAGCTTGGAGGCCAGAGCATGGTTTAGTGGAACTACAGCTGAGATGGCGAGAGATCCCCAGAACAGGCACAGCAGGGAAGAAAAGCCGCTGAAGTGGCTTGACCCCAAAGAACTACAAGGCAGTGCTAATGCAATAGGGTAGAGGGGCAGGGAAGCTGGTGTTCTAGTCCCACAGAACTGAGTGCAATAGAAAGATCTAAACAGATCAATAGAAGGCAGACCAGGATAGCTCTTGCAGGCAGTCTGCACAGCCACACTGAGGACATTTACCAAGTATGCCCTGCAGACAGAAATTGAAGTGTACACGCCCCCCCCAGCTACAGGTGGTGGGTAGTCTTCAGAAGTACAAAATTGACTGCAGCTCCTGAGTCCCACTGAATGTCAATGGAAGTATGGCTCCTAAATCAGTGAGGTGCTTCTGAATATCACCTCGTGTTCCTTGTTACCTTAGGCTTTTCAAGTGTAGCCTCTTTGGAGACATGCCTGAAGCTGGGGAAATTATTTAGTATGTGCAGAGGGAAGGAGGGTTGTTCTGGGGAATTGTAACAGGAACAGAACCAATTTCTTCAAGTAGCTCTTGTTTCTGCATGTTTTTTGGTTTGTTTTCAGTTTCCTGACAGTATAAAGGGGACTTGAGGCTTCACAAACTGAACCCCTCTTTATGTAGAACCAACTACAGAACTCGAAGCACAATTACTCCATGAAGAGCAAGATGAAATGCAGCTGTGATGCACCAATTCATCATGTCTGGGTTCTTCTAATGAACCCCATTACTCACTGAAGAGAATTTTCCTAAGCAGTTAGTCACCAGCAGACAGTTTCCCATGTTCTTCCTCTCCAGTAGCTAGCAAACAAAACATTCCTCCCCAAAAGTGCAATATTAGGAAAAACTAACACGTAACTTAAAAAATAAATAACCAGTGTTTAGTGTTACATTCAGCTTTCCCTCAACCAGAAAGACATTAAAAAAATACAAGACAGCTTTTAGAGGCTAGCTGTCCTTTTCATTAAAAGTACTACTTAACAAAAATAGACTGTTCCCCATTTAACGATACTGAAAGATAACAAATACTTTTCTTTAGCTTATTAACATAAGCGTACAAATATCTCCTAAAAATTAGTTACAGCTTGCATAGAAACATTTTGCTTTGTACTTTGTGCAAATCTTACTAAATAAGGCTTGCTTGGGTGTATAGGTAGCAATGCAGTACTTATCAAAGACTGCTGAGAAATTGCAAGGAAAATTCCATGCAGTCTGCACTCCACATCCACTTACACAGTTCATTTGACTTCAAAGACCAACAGCTGATAGCTGCAGAGTTGCCTGCAACATAAGGCAATACCGTATGTGTTGGGTAGAGCACCTGCTTTCAGCTAGTCAGAACACACAGAAGGACGCTTGGATTCACAACACCAGCCGTGGGAGGAGGGGAAGCTTGAGAGATGTGTCTGCAGACATTCCTTAGAAAAAAAGAAAAGCAAATCCAGAAACAAACACCCCTTCCCCCTCTTCTGCAAACCTTGATCTTTTGCAGAAAAAAAGCTGATTGGAGGGTTTTGTGCAGTTTTCCTATGTATTTATGTATCAGGTACATCTCCCACTGGGCAACTACTTTTTCCCAGACCAAAAATGTCTTGAAGCAGAATATGCAAGAAGCGGATTTTTGGAACGGCAAAAGTCAGAACATTTGCCTTATTTAACCCATCCAAGAGCATTTACAGCAGAAATGAAAATGGGAGCAGTGAGGTAAAGGAAGGGATGTGGGTGCAGAGAAGGGAAGAACAATCCAAAGCTGATATAAAAGAGCTTCACCAGGTAAGCATGTTGCACAGTGGGAAATCATAAGGCCCAATTCCCTTCCACCCCCAGCTTGTCCCCCAATCAAGTATTGTCAGGAAATATCCCAGTAGGAATTTCTTTCATAAGCAGCTTTGCACTGAAAACTGTTCCAACTTTAAAAGCTTTTAAAAATCCGTAAAAACAACATTGCTAACAATCTTCGAATTCCCCCAGGATTTTGTAACATAGAATGGAATGTTCCTGGGCAAGAGCTGCCAATTCCTTCAGGAACTCGGGGAAGAGGGCAGCTGCAAGGATGGCATTCCTCACGTGCATGGGAATGCCAGGAAGAGCTGTTGCTTTCTTTGCTTTATGTCCCAGGAAAGGCTGGAGCACAGCTTGGGAAGCTTCAGAAAGATTTCTTCCTTTCCCTGTGCCACTGTTGTGCTGGATGTTACCTAAAAGCAGAAGGAGGAAAAATATGAATCAGCCTTCCACAGTAAGAATCAGCCTTTCACACCTAATTTAAAACAGGTTATGATCAGTGCATATGATCAGTACCATGGAGTATATACAAAATTACACATTCACTTCCTGGCTGCTATCTAAGGCAATGCTTTTACACACTACCTGGAGCAAATTCTATTCAGTATTCTTCTAAAGAGATTTATCAAAATTAAATGGCCCCATCATCCCCCTTTTTTGCTGCCAGCAAGGGGAATCAGTGGCAGCTGAAGTAGGGGGCACAAGAGTGCCTGACTTAACTACAGTGGGGAGCAAACTCACCAGGCTTGGGAATGCTGGTGTGGACAAAAGAGGCGGCACAAATAAGGACATGCTTTGAAACATACCTCCTTGCTATGGGTTTTATCAGAGATATCAATCGGTCCCTAAAGTTTACTCTATTTCAGCTAAAGAAATCTTGCAGTTTTCTACTCTTCCACCCACTGGCCTCAGGTACCTTTCTGTGGACAGACAGCACTCCATTTGTTTTCCTACCATCCCCACAAAGAAGCAGGCACATGCATTTTAGGGGTGATAAACTTTCATGATGATTTTGCAATGCTAAAATAACTTGTTACTTAATCAATCTAGTCTGATGCTAGATTGTTTGCTAAAAAAAATTCTGTTAAAGCATCAGACTTTTTTTCTAACCCTCTCTGAGCATATTCTAAAGATGGCATTTTCCTGCTAAGAGGCAGGGAAAAAGACAACAAAAAACACGAGACAGCACATAGTCTTCATTATCTAGGTACCCATATGGTCTGCCAACATGTAGCTCATGTTTAGTCTTCTACTCAAAGTAACACAAACTTTTAAATGTATTAAACTAAAATGACAGCAGCACTTTAATTTCACCCTCCTTCTCATTTTAACCCAGGGGAGAACTGCACTTTAATTAAACGACAATCAATGAAAATGAAAGGCAACAAAATTTAAAATTGATAAAAAGAAAAACTATTTAATTTTTCATATGATGAATAATTAACCTGTAGGACTCACTGCCACAAGATGTCATTGAGGCCAAGAACTTAGGAGGTTTCAGAAAATGAATTAGCCATTTATATTGCTAATGAGAACATCCACAGTTATGTTGGACAGGATAAAAAGGAAAAGGTAAGGATATAAACTCATATCCTTCAGGGTATAAGTCAACTTGCTTAGTGAATGGGTTACATGAAGACTTCCTTCAATGTGCAGCAGATTATTCTGTACCTTGTGCACTACAGGATTACCTCCCTCCCTCGAAAGCATCCTTTACTAGGGCTAGAGAAAGGACAACTAGTTTGACATATGACAGTTCCTATGCTTCATACTTTGGCAGTCTTGTTCCCCTCTGCTGGGGTAGCTTGTCATATTTTATGCTTTAAAGTTGCACCTGTTTATGCCGTGGTGAATTATAGCATTGTTTAAAGTTTTCTTTTATATTCAGCCTAAAGTTCTGTACAGCCTCATTGTTATCTGAACTTTTCATTTTGCTGGTGTTTGCAATATCAGCTGGCCTTGTTTCCTGCAAGCAGCTTACAGCCTTGAGTTTGCTTGCATGATGTTTCTTTCCTTTTTTATCACTGTGAGAAGTTTTTCTAACACAACAGAGTAATAGTTTTCTTACTAGCTTAAATTAACTGAACTTGGCACTAACCAGCTGAATCGGAGGGAAGAAATCACTGGATATGTTAATGAAAGGTGATAAAGACGACCAGTGGACAGTGCTCAAAGTAAAACACCGGGAAAAGGCCAAATTAAGAGGTGTGCTTGTAATGGGACTGTTGAACAAAAGAATATGCTGACAGGATAAAATATGGATAATATGCTGACTGCAGAGAGACCGATCCAAAAGCAAGGAGTCAAAGGAATCAAGTTAAAGAAAAGCATAAAACGGGGGAGCAAGAAAGTTAAGTGTCATGGTTGTCGTCATCATCATCATCTTCATTATAAAACAAGCTTTCAACACTGGTCTGGATCATCCCAGCCAACGATGCACCCTTTGCTACAGGAACTGAGTGGCCGTCTTTTCTGTGAAGCAAAGTAACATCTGGGATTGGGTGAGATCATTGTACTAAGTATTTTTCTTTCTCTGAATACAGAAACTGCTAAGATAATACTTGTTGTACTAATAAAGTTAGACTTTGATTTTAGGGCACTGAGCTGGTATTTCACAGACATTCCATTTAAGGGTTAATTGTGCTTTAATGATCCCTAGGCACTATCTGCTAGTCAGTGGTGCGTTCATCTCCCTCAGATTTCGTAAGGAATTACTGCACACTTTTGGATAGTTGAAGTTCTCATCTTTTAGTAGTCATCTGGCAAAGCTATAATTTGCCATTAAAAAAGTGGAAGGGAAACAAAATCTCAGACAGTATAGAACTCTCCTACTCCAGACTCTAAAGCAAAAAAGCAAAATAATATTCCAATATCCTCTAGGCTTCTCAGCAGTAGTAATTTTTACTCTGTGGGCACTGCTGACATTTGGAAAAATAACTGTTGTGAATCAGAATGAAAAACTGAAATTTTGAAGCAAACACTCAGAAAATGTTTACTTTGAAAGTTGGTATATTTTGTTCCAATAGTATCAAAATGCTTACTTTGTATTGTCCAATATAAAATAAGCATTAAATAAGCATTAACATGGGTCAACATTAAAAGCTTTGACTTTTCCAACCTAAAAAGCAAAACAAAGAACCGCCCCCAATTAATATAAGTCTACAAATCCCCACAAAATATTTTGATGGACATGAAGCTGCATTTTTTTGACAGGTGGTACTTCCATTTCTTTTTCTTTTGAAATCAGGTCTATTATCTGTCCATATCTTTGTGGAGCTGAGATGCATAGAACTGTCCCCCAATACAGAGTTAAAAGATGTAGTATTCTAGATGTGCAAGATAAAGAGAAAAAGTCTTCTTCACCTTACTTACAACCTTATGTCCAAGGATCTGGGTTTTCTGTTCACCATAGAGAAACAAAGTAAAACACGGATTTTCTCATCTTAAGGAGATGAACATGAGAAACGGTGGGGTGTCCCTTGCAGGCTGGCAGAGTTCCAACCTACAAGGAGCTGAGGGGGAGCAGGAGGATGGTGATCAGGAAGGGAGCTCCATGTGCATGTGTATGCACAGCATGGGAGCAGCTCCCCTCAAGTAAGTTGGGGGGGGGGAGGGAAGAGGCCCCCACAGTGAGGGAAGGAGGGCATGACTGGGGGCACTGCCCAGCTAGGGCAGTGCATGGGGTCTGGGGCTTGGGACCCAGGGCTGGGGTGGCAATGTGCAGCCGCAGGGCCTGGGCGGGGAGCAGAACAGAGCGCTTGGGGGCAGCGGTGGGGTGCTGGCTCTCTGCCACTGCACACACTCCTGGGGGGAGGCGTGGGGGACACATGGTCCCCAGATTTATCCATGGGGTAGGGGCAGATGCAGGCTGCCCACTCAGGGCTCTGTGGCCCAGCGGGTGGGACTTGGCATGACAGGGCAGAGTGGAACAGGAAGGCTGGGTGCCGCCACCAGGAGCCCCATGCCACCATGGTGAGGTGCCCCCTTCCCACCCAGAAGCAGCACAGAGCACAACTCCATGCTGCCACCCCTACTGCTGCTGGATAAGTAAGGGGTGCCTCACCATGGCAGCATAGGGTTCCCAGTGGCAGCACTGAGCCTCCCTGCTCCTCTCTGCCCTGCTGCACCAGGTCCCACCTGCCAAGCTGTGGAGGCCCCCAGGGAGAGGGCAGGAGGGTGGGGAGCCCTGAGCCCACAGCTGCCAGCCTGCATCCCCACCCTCCAGAATCCATTACTGCTGTGCTACCCAAGAGGAGGAGCCAGGCTCCATGCTCTGCTTTAGCAGTCACCGCTGCCCATGGGTAGCAGCTGGGACTCAGGCGCTGCTGTGGGGAGCATGGGGCTGTGGACATGTCCCTGGCCCTGTACCCCTGGCAGCTGGGGACCCCACTGGGAGCAGTGGGTCAGGAGTGAGAAGCACCATCAGGGTCAGGATGCTGTGGCTAGGTAGTGAAGGGCACTTGCACAGCCAGGGGTCTGAGAGTCCGGAGTGAGGGGCATCAGCAGGGCCACGGGGCTATGGGTTGGGAGTGAGGGGCAATGCCATGGGCAGGGCTGCTCAGCATATCAGAGCTGCTCAGCACCACAAAACAGTGGGGGGGGGGGATGACAGCCGCAGCTGGACCTGTGTCCTGGTGATTGAAGGAGGCAGGGGGAGCTCTGAATTTTCCATGATAAAAAATCCAAAATTAAATGCCAAAATGTATAGATATTGCAAATTTATTTTATTATAGTGATTGAGGCACTAGTGGGCTTCCAAATTGCTTTAAAATTGTAAATGTATCCATAAAACATGTTTCATTTATCTATCTATAGTGGCGTTTCATTTTAATTGCAGAAAAATATGGATTTTGGAATTTTAATCAGAGAATTTGAGATTTTTATCAAAGTTGTGATTTTTAAACAGATAAAACCAGGATCCCTACTTGTGTCTCTATATAAGCTGCTCCAAATTAAAAACTGACTACTCCCTGCCCCAACATTACTGGTGTCCAATGTATCCCTCCTCCTGAATACTTATATTTTGCATTTGTTCTCAAGGGATCAAGTATAATTCTTCAAGGTCAGTTATGAGAATGCAGGGAGAATCAAGAGAGAAGCTTTGCTGTTTGCAGTTATACATCATTTTCACATTTCAGCTTGGGAAGGGAGTCTAGGAAAAGAGTTGGTTACATAACACTGCATTTTTATTTTAGCCCCCTGTGAGAAACTCATACAGACCAAACCTTATATTTTATCTGCCATTACTGTAGCTCTTTCTACCTTGCATTTCTTAATCAATATACTGATGTTGTGTGTTGATGGACTAGAGACAACTTGCCCTGAGAATTAGAGTTTGATTGCTGGCATCACTAGTCTGGTCGAGAGCCAAAATTGCAGTTATCCAGACATTTATTTAGTCTCTAAGCATTTGTCAAGAGCCTCATTCTTTACAGGCACTGCCACAAGGCAGGAGAAGATGTACAGGCAAGGTGACTGAGCAGCCTCTGCTTCAGGTTCCTGAATAATGACCAAAATGAAGGGACATGGCAAACATCAAAGCCCACAAAAGAAAATGGATGTAAAACAGAAAATATAAATAAATGCCAAAATCAGTGACTGTTTTATGAAACAGTTTCACTCACAATAAAATACTACCACTGAAAGCTTTGAAGCCTGATACTGACAAGATTTCTTAGATAGATTAAGTTCTGTTTGGAACGTACTGTACAAAGGTCTTATTGACAGTACTTGGAAACAAAAACCCAGCATTAAATATTGGATTCTAATCCTGCATCCCACACACCAGCCACACCACTCTCTAATAGCAAGGCTCTCTGCTCCCTGGTTTTGGGACCTGGTTCCTAAACCCTATTTATCTCTATGATAAACATATCATGTGCAGCACACACCTTCCACACCCCAGAGTTTCAAAGGGTAGGCTTAGAGTAGCTATGATTTTGTAGACTCCATTTACTGCAGTTGTTACAAGTAGACATCATGCTGATCAGAAATGAGGAAAATTATTATTAAGAGTCTCAGAAAAAAAAATTAAGATGACATTTAAAGAAAAAAGGTTCCCTTTGCTTCCCGCTCACCAGTGAAAAGCCCAACAAGACAAAAAGTCAGGTGTAATAACAGTGGGATGCTCATTACCGATTCAAAATGATCAATAACAATACATTACTAAGTAGAGGCTCTTTTGAACCCTGTTCTACTGCCAACTACCTAATCACTATGGTTACTATTCCCATCAGATTTTATGCATTCCCACCATACGTGGAAGCCAGCTTTTAACGGAAGCTTGTGCCCAGCACTGACTACTCAGCAGCAATTCTGAAACTTAGCATTTCAAGCGGTGAACTCTTCCTTTAGAGTGGGGGGGCCAACCTTGCCATTTGTCCACCTACTTCAGGAAACATATCATTTAGAAAGCAGGATTCCACATTTATTTATTCATTCTTTTATTGCCTTTTCAATTATACAGGCCATATTAATAATTACTTAAGCAGCTGTGGCAGATTGTATGCTTAAGAAGCATGTGATGCTACAAAAGTCAGCTGGAGCAGAAAAACTGGTTATGTGGGGTGGCACCTGTTCAACCCCACCACTACACCCATCATGTGCCTCAGTTAGTGCTCCTGTATTTTTAGTTTAAACTTTACACTTAAAAATTACACATTTAAAAATCTTTGTCTCATTTTTCTCTCTTTCCACAATAAACCAAACCCATGCTATAAGGTCTTACACAACAGAATTCCACAGTGAGTTCATTTCTATAAAGAAGCTCTGCAAAAATTACCAAAATAAAGCCAGTGTATAGAAGTCAGGTTATAAAAATATGCAGCCCCCCTACATAAGCCTGGAAAAATCAGTTTACTATCAGTTTGGCAGCAAGACACGTAAAAGTTAATCACCACTTCCAGATGGAAGTTTTCTGCAACTAAACACACAAAATGCTAAGAATTTCCAAATGAGATCTACATACTGACCTTATTGAGGACTGTCACTTGGAAGTAAACACAGAAATAGATTGGTAGATTGGCTAACAATATGTATCATGCACTCTCTCTGTTTTTAGTTTATGGTGAAAAATGCTACAGACCCACACTGTTTTGAATCAGAGAGAATGGGTGACGTTTACCTTTGGTCAGTGACTCCACAGTCATATCAGACACGTCCACTCGGAAAAGCAAGTACTGCTGGGCCTGCATGAGAAGACCTGGAAAGTCTTTTTCACTGGAAGCAAAATGTTCAATTTTGTTTTTCACAGATGCCAGCACCTGTCAAAACAACAGTAGTACATCTTTAATACTACTATTCTCAGACTCTCTCAAAAATACACTAGAAAAAGTTACAGTGCTGACCCAGAGACTATATTTAAATTCTTAGCTTTTCACAGACACAATAAAATCAAACTCAAGTGAGAAGCTCTCAAACAGGCAGGAAAGCAAATACACTGAAAGAACAGGTGAAGGCGGCACCAGAAGTACTACCTAGATCAATGGCGCTCAACCCTTTTGACTGGCAGGCCGGATGAGTAGTGCCTGATCTGTCTGCAGGCCAAATCCAGCTGATGGTCCCAATCTAGCACCCCTGGTTGGCATGGCAGAGCCTCACCAGGCCATGCCAAGGTGGGGTACGGGGCAGCCTGGCTCCAACTCAGGCTGGGGGTGGGGAGGGGAATGGGATGTAGCCTGGTCCCACAAGGGAAAGAGGCTGTAGCCCAGACCAAACCCAACCCAACCGGGGGATGAGGGGGGTAAGGCATAGCCTGGCTTTGATCTGCTGCAGGGCTTGTGGCTTGGCAATCTGGCTGTGGGAGAAGGTGGCAGTGTTAATGGCTACTGCTCTCCCGCCACTAAATTTCCCAACCTATAGGGAGCCCTGTGGGCCAGATGCTATTGCTCCATGGGCCAGAGCCTGAGCACCCCTGGCCTAGATTGTCAGTGGGTAGCACTAAGGCATTGATGAAGTACCTGATATAATGACCGTACACTAGGCTGAAACACCATATTGGTGTTGAGTAAAAAGGAACGAAGGAGAGGTTGAGGGTAACTGGCCAGCTGAGTAATAATCCCGATGAGCAGCAAGTTCACATGTAATGAATTCTCCAGCATATTCTCCAGTTTTGACAGCACTACACTGATAAATGGTCCTGCAAGAAAAGCAAAAGGAACCAAAGTTATATTCTTAACACAGAGAAAACGCATCCTAAGATCAAAGGAACAAACATTTGAAAAGGGGTGTAGATCTCCATATCTGACCAAGACAGACTTTTTACATGCCATTTAAAAGTTAGCAGGAGGAAAGCTGGGTCTGCACAGACAAAAGACATAGCTTTTTCTCCTGTTAACCCTATCATGAGCAAGGACACTTTGATGGGGTAGCCAATCAGCTGACATGAAGAGTATATTAAGCCCACACAAGCATTCTATCTTGAGTGTGCCAATAAAGACAGTCCTGTGAATTACATTCTATAGTCCTATTCCACTGAAGTTAACTGGAGGCCTGCCAGTGACTTCAGTGAAAGCAGGGTCCGGCTTCTTATTACTGTTCTCAGTTAATTCTGCAAAAGAAGGGACAGGGTAAATTATGCTGAGGTTTCTCATATCATCATAATACTTCGTGGTGTTTGAGGGATTATGAAAATGCTACTTTAAACATAAAAACCAAAACCCTGCACAAGTGCATGTCACAAGAAAAACATTTCTTACGCTGCAAAAATTCACACAAAGTGCAGAAGCCATAAAAATAGATTTATCAGCAAAATTGTTGGTAGATGTAGGCTTTATATACAAGCATTGCCAATAAATAACTGGGTTGGTTTGTGTACTCATTTTCCAGTACAGCAGCTGCAATAGAAAACTATTTATGGTGAAAGTACATAAACCCCTTGGTGTGAGGCTTAAGAAGTCTTTGCCAGCACAAACCCAAGTTTAAGCAAATGGCAATGGATTTTAGTACGTGCTGCCAGATGACTGAGCAGATGTGTCACTTGAGGCAGTCTGTAAGGGTCACCTGATGGCAAAAAAAATGTGAGGCTCAAACTGAGTGCAATTACAGTCCTGCTATGCCCCTCCCACAGGGCAAAAGTACAAGAAACCAGCAGCTGTCCCCCAGGGGTATCCCTCTGATGTAGAAGAATCCCAGGTGGCACAGAGCCAGCATAGCTGACTGCTCTGCTACCCCTGTCTTGGCCCTTGGCATCAGAAGCATGCTGGGGGCATTCCTAAGGTAAAGAATGTGGCACAAATCTCATGGCACTTCTTCTATAAGCACCTGCCAATAAACAACACCCTTCAGAGTCTTCACTGACTGTGCTTAAGATTACAGCATTCTTGAGGACAGCTTTAAAACTATGCTGGAGGCAAAAGCAATCTCTAGCCAATGCCAAAATAAAGAACTAAGCCACAAATGACTACTTTACAGCTCTTCCCAGCAAGGCATGGCTGAGGACTGTAGCCCAGTCCATTTAAAAACTTATGAGTTCAAAGTAAGGTGTAAGGAGGTATACACCCTGAACCACATCCCATCATTGCTAACCTCAGTGCTGTTTCACTGAGGAGAACAAAGATGCCAGGCCTACCATAGGGCTACTGTGCTGGCTTATAAAATACCAACTAACTCACACGACAGCTGTCAAAATGCAGGTCTACATAATACATCAATCAACTTGATAGTGGCCACCTGGAACCACATCAACACTAGCACTCCCACCCACGGAGCCGCCTAGGAACATTTTGCTGGGATATAGAAAAAGCCCATTCCCACCAATGTCTGTCCCTTCTTCCTGCACCCACACAGACTGACATGCTCCAGGTGCAGTGGGACCTGTGATGGACCAAGGACAGTTGTGCAAGGGGTTCTAGGAGAAGGTGGGGAGACAGACCAAGGCTTAGCTATGTTTGCAGCATCTACAGCTAAAGCCAGTAATTTGCATAAAAAGCTCAGCATCACTTCAGGAGACTTCACTGGAATATGCACAAACCACTCTCAATCACAGATGGAACTGAAAAAACAGTAGCTCCATACCATTCAAGAACCATAATAAAGCAACAACCACAGATGTTTGGCAGAGTTTAACAAGTCAAAAAAATGGCAGAGCACAAGCTAATTAGAATCAAAATAGGTTTTATGCATGTTCCAATGAAGAATCATGGACATAACAACAAAATAGTGACACACCCAGATATTTGACCGTATACCCCCTCATTACCAATGTGCTGATTTATAGTATGGGGGTAAGTAGAGAAGCATTGTGTTTTAATGCTCTTATGCTACACATAAATACTAAAGGAATAATTATTTTCTAACAATTGGTCACATCCAATACCAATTTTTTTGCTGAGGTACAAAATATGGAACAGAACATCTGCGTGCTGGTAGAATTTACTGGGGGTAGGAGACCCTTGATAGATATGTGACCCTACAAAATAAAACTCCATCCTATGACAGTGCCCAACAACACTATGCTGACACAAATCTGACCCCTCAGACCGCCACATGACACCAGATCCCAAATTAAAAGGAGAACAATTTATTTCTATGTGGTAACCTATAGAAGAGAGAAATGTCAGCGTGTCTGAATGACAACATAATCTCCATTTCAAAAGACAATTTATCAAACGTTTTCCCCACACACCACCAGTTAAAAGATCGTTTGAAATAGAGTGAGGAGACAAAGTATGTCTGCATGGTACAGTTCAGTGCTGTACAGAGAAACCTGTGCTAATTCAGGCCTCAGAAGCAGCATAGCCATTTTCATAAGCACTCCATCTGAGCTAACAGACCCTCCTTCTCAGCAGGGCCAATTAGTAACAGAAGTGCACCATGCTACAGTGGCCTTGTTGCTGAGGTACCTGAAGTAGTTAGTTGAGAGCCAGCTTAGGTATCTCTGCAAGGCATTGTGTATGTGTAGACATACCGCAAGAACCTAGTACCCTTTTGGAGGAATGTTAGTCCTAGTATCCCAGCCTTGTTTGACAGGAGCAAAAGGGAAACAAGAGAAGGGAGATGGACCGAAGTATCTGAGCTTCATTCAATAGTGAGAGATAGGAAAATAAAAGTGCTGAATGTAACTGGGAATGTGAGAAAGGCTTTTGGTACAGGAACCAATATTAGCAAATCCATTTGAAAAACAAGTTGTCCTTCTCAAATGATACCAGGCATGCTGCCCTGCCAAAAGAGCCTACATTTGACTAAATGACTGAAACGTTAATGGATCCCCTTTGCCAAAAATTAAGTCACCCTTAGAGGCTTTGTTGCAGACAAGTAGGCCAACACTTTTTATTACTATTCTTTGTAGGGACACAGTACTTGGGAACCCAACTCCAGTCCAGGACCCCAATGTGCTAGGTGCTGTACAAACATTAAAAAAAGATCGCCCCAAAGCATATGGTACCCAAATGAATCCTGTGGTCATAGTTCACAATGTGCTTGGTGTGTGGGAAACAGTCATTTGAAAAGAAGGATGCTGTTTTCAGAGGCAGATGCAGAAATGACAACAGTGCTGCCACCTGGTGCTCAAAAGTGAAATAGCAGGTAAGAGTGGCAGAAGAGTTTCTGCTGTTTTCTTTTTATGTTCTCTACGCTGTTTTAGAAGTAACTGCAGAAATGGAAGGTGCGATCAATGCATTAGAGAAATTATTTGGTTATTCTCTCCCCTCATAAAAGTAGAGTGGTCCCCAAGAATGCAATGACTTTGACATCTGTGCAATAACACCATCAAGAGGATTTAAACAATTAAATGAAACTAGGGAAAAATGTGGAACTAACAGTTACTATCATCGCGCTGATTCTTTCCTCTACCCTTCTTGTCTGTCTTGTCCAAACTAGGTTTTTCAGGGTAGGGACTACTGCTGATTCTATGTTTGTGCAGCACCTTAGAATAATGGTGGTCCTGTTCTTGGCCAGCTCTTTGACACTATCATAATAGAAGAAAAAAGAAAAAAAGATTTAATTAAATGAGAACTTTCAACCTGTAAATGGAGCATTCTGGCTCCGTGAATAATGCTTGGAAGAAGCATCCTCCTTTGCTCCAAATGGAGATGGTATGCTTTCTGCAGAGGGAGTGTCTGCTGAGAAATTCTCAAAGTCCTCCTCCTCTTCTGCTGGAGATAAAGGTTCAAAGCTCACCAACTTCTGTTCCTCTTCCAAGCCCGTAGTATTAGAATTTAGTTCTTTAATAATTTTGTCATATTGTATAATTAAATCCTCACTGTCTGGACTTAGCAGCCTCATGTTTGAATTATGATCTGCTTCCTGAGAAGAGAGCTTCAGCTCTAAATTTGGCCTTGGGTGCACTTCAGCAGTCTCCTGGTTTGGTTTTTCCTTTGTTACATCAAGAGTTAAGCCTGAATTTTTCTTATTGCGTTCCTCCAAGTCTCCATCCGACTGAGGCTTTGTGAGAGGCCCATTATCAGAAGACAGGCTTTGAACTGTTTTCTTTGACTCTCTGGTTGTATTTAAAGTTTTCTCTTTGGAGCTGTCATTATCCTGAGCATCCTTTTGGGCACAAAGTCTGTAAATCATGACATCATCCTGAAAATCAGATTCCTCTACATAAGACCCTTTGATGAGCATGATTGCATTCTTCTTCATCTCTTGAATGTGCTTTGGTGGCTCTGCAGGTGGCTGTGCCTCTCCACTTCCTAGATCATCATAATTCTGGGGTGAGCTCACATCAGATCCAGGAGAAATTCCTGTGTCATAGCTGTCATCCCATTCCAGCTCCAATTGCATCTTTTCTCCCATGGGAGTCATCTGAGAGGCGCTGCAGTTGCTGGAACTTCTCTGCTGGAGTCGGAACATGGTCTGCTCCACATTTTTAGTGTTTTCCTCAGCCAGCGTTTGAATAAAAGTGTCTGGGTCAGGGTTTTCCCCATCATATGGGGAAGACCAAACCCTGCAGTCTTTCATGCACTGGAGGATGGTGGCTTGAGCTTCCCACAGGTACTGCAGGTAACTGATGTCCACAGCTCTTCCATATTCTACAATACACGTGGATTCAGAAGGGCTTGGGCAAGAGCCTGAAACAAAACAATAATAGGTCTAGTCACACCAGATGGGAAAAACATTTTAAAAAACCTGAAGTCATACAGTGATACAAGGCAAACATTACACAGCACAGGAAGAGTCTTCAACTCTAAAACATTCAGAGAGGCAGGATAAGCAAGAAAAGGATGTTAAGAGATTTGGTGCAGGCTGCATATGTCTTTATGTCAACATCAGACTACAGTTCAATCCTTCAGACCAGCTGCTGAACATTTTACAAGCAGTGGGCAGAAACAACCCAGCTTGAGTCCAAGGTAGAACAGTGCTTCTCACCCAGCTGCTGCCACTACCATCGCTTCTCCCCACTGTTGAAATACCACTGAAGCCCAGCCCCCACCTGGCTCTGCTGGCTGGGGAAAAACAGCTCCACAGATTGGATGCAGATTGCAGGCCATAGGTTATCAACCCCTACTTTAGACAATGTTGCTCCTGTGGAAGCATATAGTTGTATGTCCTCCCATTTTTCGTGTAGGTACATCCAAACTTGTATATTCCTTAACATAAAGATTTTGGAAAGCTTGACAAATGGAAGAGATTAAATGCCAGACCTTTCCACTTCAGGCTAACTACACAGTGTACACAATCTGAATAGTAATTTGTTATCAACTCTCACAACCAATGTAGAAGGTAATCAGACAGATTCCTCAAATCATGACCTGTCCTTCCTCAGTACAATGCACACCAAATGTTTACCAGCACTGTGCGCAGCCTTTGTCCAGAGGATGTAATCTTTTGCTTGGCTTTCAAGAGTCAATGTGATCCCAGTAGAGCAGCAGATTGGTGTCAGAGCCAGTAGTTTTGCAGCAGATACAGAGTAACAGTCTCTTTCCCTCACCGCCCATCTTTGACTCAACATCATGTGATTACATGGGATCAGGTATCTGAAATTAAAAAAAACAAACAACAATTTATCATAACATGCCCACTACCAGAGTCCTTGTATGATGAAGAAATTAATAATTTAGAAAACTCTCTCTCACCTTCCCCTTTGCTTAAACTATGACAGAAACCAATTTCCAATCACCTTCCTAAAAGCCATAAATTTGCTGGTGAAGGGTTGAGGAATGATGAGGAACTGGCCTGCAAAGGTATTTACAAGAGACATGGGCTAGTTAGGCCAGATTAGAGGGGCTGAAATGGTCAATGGACTGTACCTGAACACTGCCTTGGGTGGTATCTCAGAGGGGCAAAGGAATAGGAAAGGCATATGCCAACAACTGGCAATTTGGTTGAGATTCTCTCTAGATTATTCAGGGTTGGGGAATCCAATCTAGGGGACAACAGTATGTGCCTGTAATTCAGGGGCAGGCAATTATTTCAGACAGACGGACACTTACAGAGTTTTGGTAAGCCATTAAGGGCCACATGACAGGCAGCCAGGGGCAGATAAATATTAATTTTCTAAATTTTTTAGGAGTCCTGCAGGCCAGATAGAATGGCCTGGTGGACCGCATCTGGCCCATGGGCTGTATTTTGTGTCCCCTGCTGTAATTTGAGAGACCCTGCATGTTATGAAAGGGACCAAACAAAAAGGTCAGGGCAATTTTTGGGACAGACCTACAGATGTCTGGATGGATGAAGGGATGGATTGTGGAGAAAGAGGAACACATGTAGCATATACTTGCATTTAGGCTTTTAGCTTCCTTGTGTTTGATTAGCTTGGTGTTTTGCCATTTAAAATTATTTAAACTTAAGGTATAAAAAAAATTAGTAAGTAACTCTCTAAACAAGTAAAAGATTTTTCAAAATGCAACCTGCCCTCCTAAGGAAGTTCCTAAAGAAATCTTACAATTCTGAATTCTCCACAGAGTTATACTAGGATTGGAGGGCAGCGGCTCTATGGCAGGGGCTGGATGGGATCCCAAAGTAACTCTTATGTTCCTAGCAATCTTATGTCATATGATACAATTCTAATCAGACAGACAGACAGACAGGCCAGGTACTCTTATTAAAACGACAATATAAGAAGAATGAGAAAGTTCAATGAAAACAAATTTAATTAAAGTTTGGGTTCCAAGACAACACAAACATGTTACATGAAAAGTGGAAAAAAAGAGAAAACTCATTCAGAACATTGTATAATAAAAGTTGCATGTCCCACTAACTCTGGTACAATAGTGCAGGAATTCAAGAAATTCCTGGACAAAGGGATAAAAAGTGAGGAAACAATAAAAAAGTTTGGAAGCAGCAGGCAAGTGAATACCCCTATATTATATTGCATTCAAAGAATAATATGCTAAAGAAAACACAAGAGGGGAAGTTATGCATTTAAAATGAGACAACAGAGTCTAACGGTGATAAATATACTCCTGGCTTCTCTGCATTCACCTTTATCCAAATAAATCACAGCAACAGGACATGTGAAAAGTATAAGTTTCCCTTGTGCATGAGTATCATAGGAGGTAAATCACATTTCTCTCAATTCGGTATTTGTGTCAGAATCTTAAACTTTATGTCTGCAGTGGTTTGTATTTGTTCTCTTTTTGAGACTTCCTGTCTCACTGTACATCCAAAGAGTGACTGAACTATATGCTTTGAAAAATTAAGAGGGGAAAAAGGAATTTGGATTTACCTTAAAACTAGCTGTAACATCACATCTTCACAATGAAAGCCAATGAGTGTTCTGAACAATGCCAAAGATACCACACAGAGCTAAAAAATGATAAACAGAGTCAGTTTTTGATCTGACAATTGTACTTTTCCAATGTGCTAAAATGCATTTTCACTGGAGAAAAGCACAGCCTGAATTTAGTGCTTTGTAAAAGACAATAAGCATGCTTATTTCATTCTGCCAGCACCCCTGCAGGAGTTTATTAAGTTTCCTTGAGTTACACAAATGAAATATATATTTTTCTAAAATACACACAGAACACATTTTTAGGAGAAGTTGAAAGAAAAAAAGATGTTCAGTTATTACAATGATATTAATATTCATTTGTATCAAAACTGGAAGTGATAAGCTCACGAAAATTCCTCTGAAAGGTAAACTAAATAAATAATTTAGTTATGTTTCAGCAATCAAGAAAAACTCTCTCCAACTCACTAAGTAAAGTAACTCATTTTTACCTCTGACACCAAACTTGACCCAGCTTATAGTTTCATAGTTGGTAGGGTCGGAAGGGACCTAAGCAGATCATCAAGTCCGGCCCCCTGCCATGGGCAGGAAAGGATGCTGGGGTCAAATGATCCTGGCTAGGTGATTATCTAGCCTCCTTCTGAAGACTCCCAGGATAAGAGCAAGCACCACTTCCCTTGGAAGTTGGTTCCAGATCCTAGCCGCCCTGACTGTGAAGTAGTCCTCCTGATGTCCAGCCTGAACCTACTCTCAGTCAACTTATGGCCGTTATTCCTAGTTACTCCTGGTAGTGCTCAGGGGGAACAGGGTCTCTCCCGTTCTCTGCTTGTCGCCCTTGGTAAGTTTACAGACAGCCACCAGATCCCCTCTTAACTGAAGATCCTTGCCAAATAAGTTCTGTTATCTCACAAACTAAGAGAAACCAGCACATTCTTTGTCCTGAATGACTGGCATACTGTGCAGTGGAAGAGCTAAGTACTTGCATGCCTTAGATACATTTTTTGGTTATTGATGATGATAAAAATCATCTGTAGTTCTTCCGTACGCATTCATATTTACATTAGATTCAGCACAGATTCCCAATTACCTTTGCTAAGCATGGATTCAAAAGCACCCACTATTACACACCTGATAGAGCTCTTCCTACTGGATACTCACTACTCTGAGTCCAAACACATTAGGGACACATGCTCTTCAGACCGTATCACATAGGATACTTAAATGGTGTTAAATCTGTAGGGTGTTATGTGGTACTAAAGTCAGAATAAGTTCTGAGCAGGCGTATAATAATGTTTACTATCAACCCTAACATGCACAACACATGCTCTACCTCTAGCGGGCCAGCATGCAGACTTTCCAGCATTCACTGAACACACAACTTCCACTCTCTTCTTGCCTAGCACAGGATCTCCAATCCCTCCTTGACCCACTGCCCCTGCTGGCATCAGATCCCAAGGGGCTTCCTAGAGATTGAGAGTTGTGGAACTGAGCTAATACCTGCCCTGGCCACTCTAATCCACAGGCACTCTGTGTTTCAGCAGCTCAAGCTCCTGGCCCTGGTGAGATGCTACTCTAAGGACCATGATGCTGCCATGCAAGTCGTGGGCCCAGTATCAAATATCCCCTCTCCACTGCTGGGCATTACAAGTGAGCTCAGACTCGTAGTAGCAGCTAGTGCTTGGAACTCAGGGTGACAAAATCTAAGGATGTCCAGAGGCACATTCATGGATCTTTGCAGGTGGCCCCCTTGCCGTAGTGCCAGGACACTGGATTTCAGTGCCCCATATCCATTAAGAGATGAATGGCACTGGCAATTTGGAAGTTGGCAAACACCAACAACCTCCATTCCATCACCAACCATTTTGTCACAAGGGGGACAACAACAATGACAGCCATGCACAAATTGTGCAACACATACTTGAGGAGGTAAGGCCTTGGTTCATCTCCCTGCCCCAGTTTCCTCATTACTCATTCAAGACTCATTTGTTAGTCCTGCACCAGATGCAGGATTTTGCCCCTCACATCTAGTGGGTTTCACTCCATAACAGAAACAAAAGACAACAAAGGCTGTGAGCGACCCCCACCTTAACAACGGAGTTTAGACACAACAACAAACAATTTATAAACTGTGCATAGGAAAATTCCCCAAACAGCAAGTCCACTTCCCTGATAAAGAACTGTGTGTGGTCTGAGGAAGGGCAGGTAGAGAGGCATGAGTCACAGGATCAGAAAGGGTTTCCAGTAACAAAGACAAAAGTTGGTATCAGACCTTTGCCTGGAGTAAACTATAACCATCTGCTGGAAATCCTTACTGCTAGATGCATTCTCTGCCACCTGTACCTATCACCCACACTGGAAGGCCAGGCAGAGTCTAGAAAAAAGCCATTACCTTGTGCCTAGAGTTGAAAAAAGCATCTATAAGGAAAAAGGTGAGAAGAGTAAATAACCCACTGAGAACAGAGTCCTTCTAGAGGCAGAGATGGGCTTGAATAGGATCTTTAGGAGCCTTTGGAGGGAATCAGGTCTTTGCATGGAAATGGGGACTGATCATCAAGTATAAAGATGATGAATATGCTTTGAGGCATAAAAGAAAAGAAAGAGGAAGGAAGGTGAGGAACTCTTCTTGTCCCCTTGTTGCAATTTAGTGAGATACCAGCAGCTGTTCTTTGTGCTGTAAAGGCTAAAAAATTACTGCAAAATATTTAGGGAAGGCACATATAATAGATATCAAATCTTATAGCAATTTATAGTGAAACAGCTCCTGCACTTGTAACACAGTTGTAAAGAAAAACGAGATTGCAACATTCATCTGAAGAAAGAGAACCAGATTATTTCTGCATTTCACAAAAGGAAAAAACCATAACATACTAAACAGGAAACAAAGAGGATAGCATTTTATATGTAAAGACAGGTGGCCAAAAGTACTTGTAAATTTAATCCCGTCAATTATTGATAAGTCTTTTCAGCAATAATAATGTATGCAGCTTTTGTGCTATGGAAACCCACATAAGGATCCAATTCTGGCTTTTACGCTTGGCCAAGTTATACTGCAGAAAACTCATTTAGTATCACAGAACCATTTTGGCTGAGTTCCTGAGTTGCTCAGGGCTGGAGAATTCTTTACAATACCCATTTCCTTTGCCTGTGGAACAGTAATTACAATTAGCAGAGACAACATTTGCATTTTTTTGTCTACAGAAGAGGTTTATGAGTTTTGAGAGTTAATCCATCTTTGAAATGCAGTAACAACAGCATGTCTCCATATATTCATGCATTCTGATTTCAAAACCTGTTTAGTCCAAGTCTGTCCCTAATACACAAATTTAATGCATGTACTAATTTGCTGGCTTTGCCTCTATTTATACCCATATGTTACTCTGCATTTTACCCATGCAGTCATGCATCACACAAGTTTCACCACAGAACAAGTGGCAACCAAAGACAGGGTCAGAAGAATAGGCCTGCTAAGTGCAAAGGGTGTTTGCTCTCTGCCAGATCATCCTTTTGGCAAACAGGACCTATAGTAATAGCTAACTACGTGAAAATTTTAAACAGAAGTTATCTGCAAAACTGTAGCCTTGTTCTATAGTAAACCTTGGTTACCAAAGGACATATATTTCAGAGAAAGCAAGTGGCAAATTAGTCATTTAAACAAAATATCCTTTCTTAAAAATAAACCGAGAACTAGGCACTGGTTAACAAACATGCTGACATGCTTTATACTTGATTCCTAAAACAGTATTTTGAATGTATCAACAGTTCATAATCAGATAATTTAGAAAAGCGCTTCTGGCACTGGACAGTCTCTTCTTATTTTAAGATTATATAAAAATGTCTATTACTTTGTGCAGTCCAGTCAATTTCTTAAGGCAAAAGACTATTGTTCTAATTGAGTGTTTCTATATATCTTACAAGTGAGATCTGTGGCATAAACAGTACAGCAGTAGCCAGAATGGGAACAACTCCAGCAGAAGCATGAAAATTAGTCAACACTGACCTCCTAGCAAAATTCAGGTTCCTAATAGTCCTCCGGAGATTACTCCAGCACACCTATAGAGCTAACGATCTTGCTTATTCCTAAATTGCTTAGGGAAATGGTAGCTAAGTAGAAACAAGTAAGGAAGGACACTCAAATTTAAAATGGACCCACAATGGAGAGAGGACAAAGCTCCTATTAACTTAGTTCACCATACCATATTTTCTTGCATACAACATACACCTTTAACCCCCAAAATCAGCCCCCCCAAACTGAGGACCATGTATTAAATGGGGATGCTGATTTTCTGACTAGCATTAAGCATCTTGTTTTGATTCCTGCTCCACATCTTTATTACTATTCAGGCAGCTGAGAGAGTCAATTGACTTAATGGCTCATTGCTCCTCGCTCCAGAGGCAGTAACAATCACTTTCCTTTTTAATGACCTGGATGTTCCACTAATCAAGCTAACCTTTCTTAAACCAATTTTGCTGTCTGATCTCGGTCTGTCTCTTCCTATTTCACAGCCTTAGAGATTGTTTTCAAAATCAAAGATCCAATGGAAATCAGTCTTCAGCAACAGTCATGATTTCAGCTTTATTTAAGCAGGAAAGAGAGGGTGGGTGAGCTAAAGATTAGGCTTTGTTCCTACTCTATGCAACCCTAACCCTGGAAAAGTCATTTTTTCTTCATTCTGCTTTTCAAAAATAAGGCGTGCATTATATCCTGGGGTGATTTGTATGTGATACAACACTGCACATACTAGAGAAGGCTCTCTGGATTGGCTTACCCGAAATGGGGTGTTGATCCGGCTTGTAAGTGTGTCTAGGATGTGTACATTTTCATGCTGGTGCAACAAGATAAAATGGAGAAAAATCTTGAGCAGAGCTGGCTCTGAAACGCTACGCAAAAAGAGGTCTAGGTATGCGGTTGTGGTCATCACCTCTTCCACAGTCACCTGCAAGCAGATACAAAATAATCTATAAGATACAAAAAAATACTGCACACCTTATTGAACTCCACCTCTGACACTACAATATTTTCTGGCCTCCTCAGTAACCCCACTGCATCATACACTACCATCCTAAGAACATTTTAGAATATCTGTTTTTAAAAATCCAAAGTGACAAATCTCTGACTTACTCAAAGAATCAGATTTTTTGTAGCAATTTCAGCAAGTCTATTATACTAGGGACACAGATTACACATAAACTGGTATAAACGAGTGGAAACTGGTTCAAATCTGTAACACAACAGAAATTCGGTGCACATAAGCTGGTTTTCAAAATTGTCAGAATCAGTTTAAGATAAACCTGAATGGATGTAGTATCACACTTCACTAATTTAGGTTTAATCAATGTATTGACTGTCCTAGATCCCCTCCAGATTCAATTTAACTCAAAGTCCCCCAGCATCCCAGGATGCTTTGAACCTCCCCTGCAAACTACTTCCCCCCCCCCCCAGGATAGACAGGCTAGCCTTTGCCCAAGCGGTCTGCTCCAGCAGAGCAGGGAGGCATGTTCTAGTGATCCCAGCTTCTGGCCCAGGCTACTGCAGGCATGTGGCTGCATTTGCAGAAACAAAAGCAAATGTCTGTTTGCTTGCTTAGCAGTTCAATCTACGCAGCTTAGACTAACCTGTGAAGATTGAATCGATTCAGCCTCAAACTTTTTGACTGTCTGTACTTAGCCATAAAGACAATACAAACCCCCAAGGTCTCCATGTGCTGAAACAGAAGCAGCCAAACAGTGCTGTCCCACAAGTAACATGAGATTCTTGCCACCAGCCTCATATCATTCATTTGGTTCTGTTCTACCACCCACCTGCCGCTATACAGATGTGCATTCAGAAAACATCAAGACTAGCTATTTGGTATTCAGATAAATGCACTGAATACCTGGCTTTGTCACATCCCTAGAAATGAACAACAGTAAAAAGCAAACTCTATATCCTTGGTTACAAACAGATATGTAATCAAGGGTATAGAGTTAAATTAAGAATGCAGGTGTCTCTGCCTTTCCTCTCCTTTTTCCCCCCATGGCATTTCAGCCTCCCCCTATTATAACTGAAAATATACATAACATAAATTAATAAATAGTTTCTTACCAAATTTCAGCTCCAAACTCTTTGCTATTCATGTGTCAAAAAGGATAATGCATCTTACTTTGCTAACGCAGTCTTTTAGGCTTATCTCTTAACAGTATGTGCTTGCAAGGTGCAGAGAATTCCAAAGGACATCTCTTCTGCACCATGCATCGCTCTTGCTATGTCAGCTTTTTAAAAATAGTTACACAGGAGTTTAATAAGCTTAAATAGACAGAGATAAACCTTTAAATATAGGAATCTGCCTATATGAAAGGGGGCTTTAAAAATCTTTTGCTTACTACTCATAGCTGGATAAAAAGAAGATACTTGTTTTATTAAAAAAAAAGAATCAGAAGCTGTCACATAAAGGCTAAGAGGATTTAGAAAGTACTCGGAGGGACAGCATTTACAAAACATGCTGTAAATATTAAAATTCCAGTCCTATTATGCTGCATGGTTGTTCCATACAGGGTAATGTCATGTCACAAAGCTTCCCTTTAAGGCATTTCAGAACACAAACTACCTCTTGCTATTTAGAACAGAACAAGGCAAATGTTTTGTATGGTCTGTAAACCTAGTACAAGTGGAAGCACCCTCTCTGAGGCTTTATTTTGGTTACCCATCCACCATATCCTCAGCATCAACAGTTAAGGTAGTAAGACTAATTCACCTTTTCATTAGCAACAAAATACAGTATTAACCAAAACCAGTCACACCAGCTTTTCACCAAGGAGTAAAAATAACTGTGTCTATTTTCTTAGTTTACTGTCACACATTTAATCAAAAACATCTCTCTCAAAAATAAGGCAGCACACAAGAGGAAGAAGCTCATAGCACAGACCTATACTGTATATGTCATCCTCACTGGCACTGCAGACTGTAAAACCAATTGGACATTAGCTGAATATATTATTTATAAGCCAATGAAATATACTCAGCACTGTTCAGAGATGAGAATATGACCTTTGTGCACAAGAGCATGTAGAATTTAACTCAGATGCTAACAACAGAGTTTATATATATTACAAATGTACACAAACCTACATTAAAAGAACATTAGGTTTTGCAAGTCAAGCACTCTGGGTAAGAAGTACCAGAATTAAGCCTGTCAGTGTGACCTTGATTCAGCTCCCTGGTGTGTATACATTATGATAGTCTTTAATTATATGATTGCATTTTCTCCTCAGCACTGTTACTTTATTCGGTACACAGGATAAATCTGCTAGGGGATGAATCAGGGTTCAGTAGTAAAGATGATCATTCTCTGTAGGACCTCTGCCTTATTTGCTGTGGAAGTTGTATCACAAATGAGAGCAAATTGCAGGGGGAAAAAAGTCTTTTGGGGGGTTTTTAAAGTAGAAAACTAGAAAACGAAAAAAACCCACATTCTATCAGGTCACACAAGATCCTACCTTCAGTTGTGCATAACTTTGCCAAAGTTTAAGTTGAAACCTTTCGTGTTGGGGGTATCTCAGACTGACTTTTTTGGTGAAAAATTCCATTAGAACTGTTGATAAAGAGCTAGAGAAAAACATTTTTTTCCAAATTAAAACAAATTATTGGTAATTAAAAAAAAACCTCTGAGGCTGCCACAATTAGGATGGAGTTGGCCTTAAGGTCAGAAATGTGCCTTTTGCCAATCCAATGAAAATCTACCCAGTTTTCCCCCAAGGTATAATAAGCCTTTGAAAAATTGCTATGTACACTTTCTCAGGAAGTATTTTTTAAAATTCAACAGCCAAAAATGTTTCTTCACAAATATTAATGAAGGGGTATTAACACCATTTTAAAGTACATAGAGATTAAGGTGAAAAAGCACCCACTAATCTGTGTGAGACATCAAGGACATCATTTCTTCACAGTTCATATAATACAAAATGAGGGCTCAAAGCAGGACCATCCCCAACTAGATCATCCCAGACAAAGCTCTGTCTAGCCAGGTCTTAAAAGCCTCCAGGGATGGAGATACCACCATGTCTCTGGGTAACCTGTTCCAGTGTTTTACTACCATCCTAGTGAGAAAATTGTTCCTAATATTTAACCTAAACTTCCCTTGCTGCAACTTGAAACCATTGCTCCTTGTTCTGTCATCTGCCCCACTGAGAACAGTCTAGCTCCATCCTCTTTCGAAACGCCCTTCAGGTAGTTGAAGGCTGCTATTAAATCTCCTCTAAGTCTTCTCTTCTCAAAACTAAATGAGCCCAGGCCCCTCAGCTTTTCCTCAGAAGTCATATGCCTCAGCCCTGAATCATTTTGGCTGAACTCTCTCCAATTTGTCCACATCCTTTCTGTAGTGAGGGGGCCAAAGCCGAATACAGTACTGCAGATGTGACCTCACCAGTGCTGAATAGAGGGGAATAATCACTTCCCTTGACCTACTGGCAACACACTACCAGTGCAGCCCAGTATGCCGTTAGCCTTCTTGACAACAAGGGTATGCTGTTGGCTCATATTCAGTTTATTGACCACTGTAACCCTCAGGTCCTTTTCTGCAGAGCTGCTGCCCAGTCAGTCAGCCCCCAGCCTGCACTGGTGCATGGGATTGTTGTGTCCCAAGTGCAGGATTTTTCACTTCTCCTTGTTGAACCTCATGAGATTTCTTTTGGCCCAATCCTTCAATTTGTCTAGGTCACTCTGAATTCTAGCCCTAATCTCCAGCATATCTACTACTCCCCCCATCTTGGTGTTATCTGCAAACTTGCTGAGGGTGCACTCTATGCCATCTTCCAGGTCATTGACGAAGACATTGAACACAACCAGCCCCAAAACCAACTCCTGGGACAGTCCACTTGATACCAGCTGCCACAAGACATCAAGCCATTGATTACTACTCTTTGAGCTCGATGCTCCAGCCAGTTTTCTATCCACCTTACAGTTCATTCATCCAGCCCATGCTTTCTTAGCTTGCCTTGAGAATGCTGTGGGAGACCGTATCAAAAGCCATACTAAAATCAAGGTACACCACATCTACTGGTCTCCCTGCATCCAGAGAGCCAGTCATCTCATCATAGAAAGCAATCAGGTTGGTCAGGCACGACTTGCTCCTGGTGAATCCATGCCAACTGCTCCTAATCACCCTCTTCTCCTCCAAGTGCTTAAAAATGGATTCTTTGGAGGATCTGCTCCATGATTTTTCCAAAGACTGAGATGAAGCTTACTGCTCACCTCCTCCCCAGTGCAGTAGTCTAAGAGCTAACCTTGCTGTGAAGACTGAGGTGAAGAAGGTATTGAGCACTTCAGCCTTTTCTGCATCACCTGTCACTACATTGTCTCCCCCATTCAGTAAGGGACCCACACTTTCCCTGATCCTCCTCTTGCTACCGACATACTTGTAGAAACCCTTCTTTATTACCCTTCACATTCCCTGCCAGCTGCAACTCCAGTTGCGCTTTGGCTTTCCTGACTTCATCCCTACATGCCCGAGCAATGCTCTTAGACTCCTCCCTAGTTATCTGTCCAAGTTTCCACTTCTTATAAGCTTGCTTTTTGTGATTTAGTTTACTGAAGAGTTCTCTTCTAAGCCAAGCTGGTCTTCTGCCATACTTGCTAGTCTTCCTGTGCATTGGGATGGTTTGTTTCTGCACTCTCAGTCAGATCTCTTTAAAGTACAGTCAGCTCTCCTGGACTCTTCTCTCCCTCAGTCTGGCTTCCCAGGGGACCCTTCCCATAAGTTCCCTGAGCGAGTCATAGTCTGCTTTTCTGAAGTCTAGGGTCCTTACTCTGCTGATCTCCAACCTTCCTTTCCTCAGGATCCTGAACTCAATCATCTCATGGTCACTGCTGCCCAAGTTGCCAGGGTAGGTGGCAGTGGCACTGAGAGCAGGGCTGCAGGGGGGGGCTGCACCTACCCCAAAATTCACCATAGCCCCCTCTCAGCACTGCTGCCACCCACCCCAAAGGCAGCTCTGGCCCACCCCTCCCACACCCCCACCAGGAAGAGCTCGGCCCCAGCCTGCAGCAGCAGCCTGCCTCACCCCATGCACAGATCTGAGGGCACATGCCCCCGATGCCCTCCCAGGATGCATGCAGCAGCAGGAGCTGCCCCGCACCGTACACCCCAGATGAGCTTCTTGCGGCCCCGTCCCACACCCCGCCCAGTGGGGCAGTGCCTGCCCCATCCCCACTCCCTCTCTCACTGCAGGGGCCTCAATCTGCGCCCCCCACCACCCCTTCCCTCAAAATAATTTACCAGGTGGACCCGGCTGCTCTCCACACTGCTGGGTTGCGCTCCTGGCCACCTGCGTGCTGCGCTGCCCCATGCATGCATGCAGCTGCATTTATCAGCCACATTATTGGCCACATCAGCCAAAAAAAGCCGACTGGCACCAATATAAGGAAAATTGACAATATCGGTGCCGATTCAATATGGGACCAATGTACTGCACCTCTAATAAATTGGGAGTTCTCATTTTCTGAGTACCTGATTAGTTGTCACCTGTGAAAAGTCTACATCAAATGATGGACTTAGCACCAAACAGAAAAACCACTGCAGAATCAGTATCTTGAGGGCAACACTGAACTGTCACAACCATGAGAACCTCCTCTCCTCCTCTGCAGTCACCTTTCCCATTCACCCCACACCTTCAAACTTCAACAACAAATAAGGCAGGGATTTTACACGCTGTATCCTTTACTACACAACCCTGACTCTTCCACAGAGCCCTGTCTAACCTAGGAACAGGAAAAAAAAAGAAAAGATGCGATTGTGTAATAGTGTGCATATAAGAAGGGGGCAAATCAATGTTGTACAAATCATTGTAATACTGGCATTTCCTACATTTTGAGGGATTGATTGATTTGCACTTTAATGATGTATTTGTACGAACTCCTGTGAAGGAGTTAATCCAATCCCACAACAAAAGAAAAAGAAGATTGCTGCTACTTGGCAGAGGGAACACAAAACAAAACAAAAAAACAAATCAAAAACCCTGAACTGCAGGTGGCTTGTGAAGGGAATCCATCATGGTGAAAATGGATTTTTTTCAGGTCATACTTCTTAGAACTTTCTATAGCTCCTTTTCACCTCAGGGCTGTTTTGCTTTGCTTTGCTTTGCTTTGCTTTGCTTTGCTTGGGGTTAATTTTTTTTTGGTTTTCTTTCCTTTCCTACTGTTTGTGACAGTGGTGTCTCTGTTCTAGATGAATCATGCTTACTCTGTAAACCTTGGGGAATGAACCTGTCATGCCTGATACTGAAGCAACTTTTTCTACGACATCTCAAAAACAAGGAAAATAATTAGACTGTAATACAAACTACCTGTTGTTTGCCTTGACTTCAATTAAGTACCTCAGAGACTGGGATTTGAGGGAAGCATATAAATCCTTTTTAACAAATTGAAATTAGTATTCAAGCAAACATCAAAAGAACAATAAGAAATAAAAAACTCGCTTCTGTTACACCCAAGATTAACCTTGGTCAGAGACACTGCATAGGACTCCAAAATATTGGAGCTATTCTATAATATATTATCTCAATTTGCAAATGGATAGAAAAAGGCAATATATTAAGGAAGGGATTTTTGCCACTCTACACAAACAACCTTTTGCTGTCCTTGCTTGTAATGTACCTGTGTCCTGGCAAGGGCAGGCACCAGACAGAGCCTTGGAGTGGTGGCTCGCTCGGTAGCAGCAGAGCTGCTCTCCTTCCTTCGGCATGTGCCTGAACTCCCAAGGCAGCTTCAAATGAGCATGTGCAATGTATGAGCACACTATTTTTGATGCCCCCTTCAATTTACTGCCCTAGGAGGCTGCCTGACTGGTTACACTGGGCCTGCCAAGTGGCAGCCTGAGGGCAGCATACAGTCCAAGAGGGGTGAAACTGAAGGCCTCCCACCTGGTTACCATCAGAAACCCACCAGATTTAAAGCAAATGTTTAATGCAGACTTTTTTGAAGAAGCATTCTGTTACAAGTCAGACTGATTGGGCATCTTCATGATCACAGAAAGAAATCAGTTTAGAGATTATACAAAGTAGACCATGAGAAAGCCACTGGTAAAATCTAGCACTCTTCTCTAAGTATGTTATATTTCTTATTGAATCTTTCCCTGTTTTCTGCAATGATTGATCAGATGGTGGAGTGTCATTAGGTAAGTAAACCAGATTTCACACGTCAGTATGCCAGGTTATACTCAGGAGTCAGAAATTAATGTCATTGCAATGGCAGTTTGATGCACTCTCATTGTGTAAGACCAATTGCACCGATTCATTATTACTGACAAGCCTCCCTTGGGTTTCTCATAATATTACAGTCTTATTTACAACTTTTTGCCATATCAATGTAATATGGTTTTGAGGATTCCTCCTTGTTTCACATTAGGCTTCTTAGAAAAGATTCGTAGTGTCCCCTAGAAAGAAGCTATCAACATGTTTATGGGTACTTGAATGTGAATTGAAAGATACCTTACGTGTATAGGTATAGATCAACTACATTAGATTGTGCAGTACTGGGATTCAGATAGCCTTTTCTAACGCATAAAAGAGAACTCCATTTTGCAATGGCAGCTGGTTTACACCCTTCAATATCATTCTTCCTTGTGCAAACTGCTTTTCAGTAGCATAAAGGTTGACATCTCCAAAATAAAAGTTGAATTTTTGCACGGTTGAGGGTGTAGTGTAGGGATTTAAATATATGTGCTTAAGGTGATTTCATGTTGTATTGGATAGCCCTGGATTACATGTGGAAAACATACTCCCCTAGTTGAGCTCTTGTATAATTACAAAGTAGATGCTAAAGAATTAACTCATTTATCTAGTACTAGTGATTCTATATTGGAATGACTGCTTTACTCTGCGATGCATCAAGGTGATGTACATTGACTTAAGTAACAAATGTTGTCTAAGTCGTATTTTGGATATTTGACTGGCTATTACCAGCACTTTACACTGACCAACCTCTATAGTTTTCTAGTATTTAGACTGAAATTAAATGATCCAAAAAAGTAAATAACCATAGATAAACCATTAGCAAGTGGGTAGGGCATTGTGCACTACACAGTTGTAAATGCCAAGTAGCTAATGTATGCCAACAACAAATTTTAAAGCTATGAACATTTTATGGTACATTCTTCAATACACAGAAAAAACAAAAAGGTGTAGATCCTTAAATCACTGAGAGTAGCTACTTTTGATATGAGAATTCTATGAACGCTGAATTTATGTTGTACTATAAGGCCTTACAGGAAAAAGATGTACATAGTGTCTCAGAGGAAGCAAGAGATAATTCAGATCTACTGCAGTGCATACTCTCTTGCAAATCATTTTGTTTTCAGAGAAATTCGACATCTATAATCTAAAGTTACCAAGAGGAGTTCACTGGGCAGACTTCTACTATAAAACTGAAAAATTCTGTATTAAATGAGACAAATGTCAGAAACGTTTTCTACCGCTATACAAACAGAATGGACATACACTGTAATAAAGAGTCCCAAAATTTCACTGTCCTACTATAGATACTGTGCTAGTTAGGTCTTATTTTCCCCAATACACATTTACTCCTGATTTTAAAAAAGCAAAACTCTATTAAGCTACAGTGAAGAAACACCAGCTATACACTGATTAACTGCAAACATAATTTGTCCTGTTTGCTTACTGGAACTTGCAATAATCAACCCAATAGATCTTATTTTTCAGTTTGCCTCTAAAATGTTAGTCTTGAAAATGCAGCAAGGAACATCTGGTATAATAAAGCCCAGAAATTTACTGATATGATGTGTATTACTGAGCAATATTGCACCTGCTGTTTCTGGATATTTTTCTCTCATAAATTATCTAATCTAGACAAAAAAGTGAGGCGTTTATTTGTTAAATGCCGTATTACTAATATAGAGCATTGAAAAAAAGGTATTATTTCTAAAACTTCATTATTTAAGTCATAACCAACAGGTAATAAAGTAACAGCATTAAATTAATTAAGGCTCTTGCTTTACTTCTCATATAAATCACTTCTAGTATGAATCCATGAGAATTCATATTAGATTTAAGCATCACCCTATCTCCTCTTCACTTTCACAGGGCTGGCAAAATTTAAGTTGCATTCAATTTTTGCAAAAAATCATAATCAAAATAAATCTCTGCTTTAAGATGTCATCTAGATTGCATCTGTTAGACTGTTCTCAGCCAGACAGATTTTCATAGGAAAAATCTCAAAATTGTGATTTCAATCAGATTGTGTCAAAAAAGCTGAACCACTCACTACCAAAATACAAATATGAAAGTTAAGTGTCACTCTATGTGCATGTTTTAGAGAACGTACAATCAGTGGTTTCCTTATTATTTTAGCTTCAATTTCTTGCTAACTTTATATTTTTTAAATTACTTTTGAGTTAGTACTTTCATAGAATATTTGAGCTAATGTCAGTGGCATAACTCAGCCCCTCAAGTTTATCAAAATAGCTATGGACCTGCTGACTGATAATATAGTTTTGGATCCATAAAGTTCCCGTTTCTGGAATTACTGGGTAGGGACAATCCTTAGTTTCCAAAATGAGAGTTTTATCAAACCCAGTAGGTAATTGCAATGAATCCCTAACAGGGGGAATCAGCTGGACCCTGGGTGAATCTAGGATTTTAAAAAGGGGGTTGTAGATGGTGTGATGCATCACCATCAGGGATCCTGGTTTTCTCTTATTAAAAATTGCAAATTCTTTGATTAAAAACCCAAAATCCGTAATAAAAATTAAAGCCCCCCCCCAGCGCTGCTGGTGCCCCACACTCCCCCCCACAGCCTCAACAGACCTCTTGATGCCCCTCACAACAGTCCCCCAGACCCACAGACACAGATATGCAGACACAGAGTCACACACAGACACCCACCCCAGCAGGTAAGTGTGTGTGGGGAAGGGGCGGGGCAGGGCAGGGGAAAGGGAAAGTGCCGGGGGCATAGATCAAGAAGCGGGGAGCATGCCCCTGTGCCCACTCCCAGGAGCAGGGCCAGGGGGTGAGGGCAGCAGTGCCACTCTACAGGCCATATATGTGCCGGCTGGCCTGACAGAGGTTTGCACACGGAGGCCACCACCGCAACTCTGCCACAGCACCCTGCGCTACCTTCCCGTGGCCACCCATACAGCTTTGTGGGCAAGTGGCACAGGGCACGGCAGTGGCAGTGCAGTGGCAACCACCATGTGTGGGCCACATACGTGCTGCCCGGCCGGGGAGTGGAAAGGGGGGCTTGCATGCAGCGGCTGCTGCTGCACTGCTGCTTATGCCCTGTGACCGGCTGCACGAGTCTGCGGTGGTGCAGGGTCGTGGCAGCTGTGTGCTGGCTGGGGGGGCGCGGCACACTTTGCGGGCAAGCGCTGCCACTGAGGAGCCATGCCCTATGCCCCTGAATCCTAGAGGTAAGTGGGACTTAAAGGCTGGGGAACGTGGCTGAGGGCTGAGTGGGGTGGCAACCCCACAGGTAAGCAGCAGTGGCCCCACCGCTGGCACAGCCCCATGGGTAAGCAGCAGTGGCCACTGTGTACCAGCGGTGACGACCAGTGCATACAAAACCTCTCTGCGCCGCTGCTGCAAAGCCGTGCCCGGAGCTGTGCAGCTGGCCCACAGGGCGGCAGCAGCAGTGTGGTGGTGGCGGCCATGGCCACTTCATAATGTGGGATGGTGGTGGGATGGCTGCGTGCCACCCGGCTGCCACCACACCACTGCGGCCGGCCTATGGTCAGCCGCATAGCTCCAGCCACAGCTCTGCAGCAGCATGGGGAAGTTTTGTACACAGCAGCTGTCTCTGCTGGCACAGCCCTACAGCTTGCAGCTGGCCACGTGCCAGCCTCCCCCTCCCCCACCCCTGGGCAGCCAGCCAGGCGTCATGAGCACCCCACATCGCTTACCCACAAAGGGACACCCCTGCCCTCAGCCCTGCACCTGGCTGCGGTGTGCCACCTGGGGTCTGCAGCACCCCCCGCTCCCTCAGCCCCCAGTTACCTTCCCCAGCTCTGCCCCACAGCCCCACTTACCTCTAGGCTCCAGGGGCAAAGGGCGAGTCTGAGCCTGAACCCGGCCTTGGCTGACTCAGAGGCTCAGGCCCCACCCTTCCCCCCTCTCCCGCTCCCCCCCCCTTCCTCTCCGGGTAGGGCTGGGGATTTCCCACTCTTTCTGCAATCAGCTCTTGCAGGCTTGTTCTAGCCTGCAAGAGCTCTTTGTAAAAGCAGAGAATCCACGGATTTCTCCCCTAAAACGGGAAATCCATGTTTTCTCTGATAAAAATTGGGAATCCATGGTTTTCTCTGTTTTTCCATGGGAAACAGAAAACCAGGATCCCTGATCATCATATATAAACACATTTTTCTCTAGCTAAAGAGAGAAACTTGAAGCTTTACTAATCTGCTAGGGGTAGCACTGTATTATTTAAAGATCAAAGTACAAACACTACTTTAGAAAATTAATGCACATTCCAATAGTTTACATAAACTTTAAAAAACACAACAAACCAGGCAAAAGAAAGTCAAAGAATGTTGTATCACTAGTTCTGTATTCATTATAATTAAATATACATCTCTTATTCAGATTCATAAAACAACATCAAGACTTTCTTAGCATCTTGACAGTGCCTCCAATACTTCAGTGTCAGTCATTTCTACACCTGAGTTAATATTACCATACCTGAGTTCAGAAGTGGATCAGGGTTTGGTACAAGGAAGTGTAGAAACAGACACCTGTGTTGTATCGCTGGAGCCTCTGAGGACTTTTTTAAAGTCTCCAAAGCAAGCAAGAACCTATTCTTCCCCTATTGCTCAGAGGCACATCCCTTTCCTCCATCCTTGCCTGCTTCTCCTGCTTTCTCCACAGTCCCAGGACCAGGGAAGCTTCAAACCCCCTCCCCTATCTGCTTCAGCTGGACTATGGAGGAATGACTGGACTCTCTTTGTTTGAGTCCTTCAGTTGGAAAACAAATGGATCAGCTGCAATGCCAATTTATAACACTGATAGCTTTTGTGGATGACAGTTAAATGAGACTGCTGCCTACCTAAATTGTTAGTTAACACTTCTAAGTAATTGCTGGTTTATTGAATGTGCTTTATACAGTGTAGTGGCTAACTGTGATGAAGTCCTAGCAATCAATTTTTATTTCATTTGATTACATGTAATTTACTGTATTTAAATAATGAACTATACAACATTAAAAGTGATGCAGTGTAAAAATTACTCCCAAATTTCAGTGTTCCCTACCAGAGTCCTCTTCAGGTAGATAACAGAAGCAAATCTACAGCTTGCCTAGTGTACACTACTAGCCTCACAATATTGGTTCCCCTACAAGAACACTGTTAGCTTTTGAAAGAAAAGCTGACATAAGTATTGATCATGTCTTTCAATGAGCAACATGGGTTCCAGAACCTTGGGAACCAGTGAAGGGATATGAATTAGCCCATTTAAATGCTGGCCAATTCCTCATAAATTGTTTATACAACTTTCAGCATACATTGCAATAATCTCCTCTTTCAATGTAAATCATTCCTGCCCTTTCCAAGGGGAAATAAAGATCATTTGTAAAACCCCATAAACTCTAGCCCCATTATTGGAATTATCCAATAAAACAAGCGTTGCTTAAACGAACACATTAACCCAGGTCCAGAAGAAAAATAATTTAATAATGACAAGTAAACATCAAAGCATCCAGAGTTTGGTTTAAACAAGCAACCATAAACCCAGGGGCTTGTTCAGACCAATTATGGATGCCCCTATCTGCCCCTGCCCCTTCACACAATTTAACACCCTTTCCTCCCCAAACATAAGGTAAGATATGGCTGTCCAACTTATGGGCAGCTGGGAATCACGCACCGTATGGTTCGCAGTTCCGGGGGCCAAAATATGAGACTACTCTCCATGCAGGTACCCCCACCCAAATTAGCTATCCCTTGTTATGGAGGTAGCTTTAGCTCCTGTGTGGCTTGCTGTGATCATATAGTGGTTAGTACTCTGCGTTGTGGCTGCAGCAACCTTGGTTAAAATCCAAGTCATGGCAGGAAAAGATATGCTTCCTTTTTCCTGCCCAAGTGCAGGGGAGCTGGACATGATGATCTTGTAAGGCCCCTTCCAGCCCCTAACAACTGTGAGCTTAGCATGCCCTCCCCCAACCCAGCTCACACCTCTCCTAGCTGTGCAGACAGCTCAGCTCCCACCCACCTCCCAGACACACATGCACAAGAAGCCTGATTCCTCTTCTCTTCTCCTGGCCACGTGTGCTACATGGGCAACTTGCCCCCACCCTCCTACAGCAGAGGCAGCCCAGCTCTCCCTACTACATACATAGCACCCCTTCCTTCCAGCCACCTACTTCTAGTTCCTGCCTTTCTTTGGGGGGGGCCTCATGTGGCCTGTGGACCACAGCTGAACAGCCCTGAGATAACAGATTCTAACACTGTCTCTCTTTTCTGGAACTTGTCAGAGAAAACGATACCTCTTTCTGTAGGCCAAAGGATCTGGTCCATTTATGTTCCTTATGGCCCCGGGCCCCACAATAGAATACAAGCCTGCTACTGAGGCTGATATGGCTGTTCTGCAGCCCTCTGGAATACTTGGTAGTGGAGCAAAACTGTGTAGAACAATAGAGTATGTGGGGAGTGAGGATTTGGGAGAACTACAGTGTTTGCTGTATTTCATGAGACCATCTAGTTACAAAGGAATAAGGACATGAGGATTAGAAACTGACATGCTTCAGGACCAACCAACTCCCTGACGTTAAGTAAGTTTTACCACAAGGAGATTTTCTTCCATTATCAGTCATCATAGAGCCTCTTGCATCTTTCTGTAACAGAATATTGAACTAGATGGAACAATGATACTAAAACCATAGGGACTGGTTTAAACTTTAGGCACAAATCTGAAGTGTAGTCCCCAAAATTCAGAAGGCTTGGGAATGCATAGAATTCGAATTTCAGTGTCTCCCTCACTCCTAAGTTTGGAATTAATAGTGACTGTCCAAGATTTAATGAGTTTAATGGAAACCAGTTATCCCATGGCTTTGGGGAATGTGATAGTTAAAATCTACAAAACAAAATATAAGTGCATAGATTAGACTGAAAAAATTAATCCACAATAAAAACAACTGTTCAATCTCTTCCATTTCAACTCTTCATATACCTATCCAGCTCCTTAGGCATTTGTACCAGGCTGATTTTTCATTGTTTTCTGGGAAGGGAAAGGGGAAGATGAGTTTTCTTTCCTTGCACTACAGTTGTTGAATAGATGAGGTGCTTATCTGGATATTTAAGCTTTTGGACTGCAAATACACTTTAGAAACCCAAAACTTCAATTATCATTTGAAATTAGGTAACTGCTAATAACATTCATACACAGGAGAAAAAGCCATTTTCTGATTTAAGAAAAGCACTGGCTCAGGTTTGGAGTTTTTCTTATTTTTTCTTTTAAGAAACAAAACCCAAAAAAATAAATAAATAAAAAAATCAAGTGAACAAGTGAGATAACTGTGAAAAGGCATTATTAAAAACTCAGCATTAAATTTCTGTGTGGCAAATATAAATGGTTTCTAGATATGAAAGAGCTGCTTCAGAGTAGTGAAAAATCTCTCTTATCTGTGTCAGCCAGGAGCCAGCTGTCCTAGAAATCAGTGCTTAAAAATAATAGCCAACTGTTTAGTTTGTGAGAGGTTTTGGTAAGAGAAAGAAAAAGCAGCTCATGTATTTGTATTTACTCATTTCATCCTACTACAAAGATGCCGGTGTCTCACATGTCAAAGCCTTTCATCAGATCCACTAGATGGTGCAATCCATCCTTTTCCATTAAGTTTGCTTAGAAACATAGTGCATGAAGTAGTTAATCTCTAACAAGAAAATTCAAAAGAAGTTGGGGTATCAAGATAACTTATTGTATTGGAAGAACAAAGAAGTTGATGAATCTGTAAGTTCATTAAAAAACAAGGCTTGAAGCTCACACACTTAGAAGTACCTATCATAAACTAACATGACTTATTTTCCAAAGCACACCTAATTTATCTGATTTCAGGGGCATATTAACAGGCCTTATAAAAGCATCAAGTATCTTTGACAGATCCCACAATCAGATCTGCAAGCAGTATTAAGTCATTTGGGAGATACGATTTCTTCAAATTACATCGAAGCAGTGATAGTCAACGCAAGAGCAAGTTAACACATTTATGACCTGTGCCAATAGTTACCTTAGTACTACCATTTTCAAATGTATCTCAGGAATTTCAGGGGAACAGAGTGGTGTACCTAATTGTGCTCTACAACAGCCAGAACCAGAGGGATTAATAAGCAATAGTATGTGCTTCTTGGAGGCATTTGGTATTTTGCCTAAACAGGTAATATTAGTTAATATAAGCTTGTAAGTTTGTAAACTGCAAATGTAATTTATCTGTCATAAGTTTAACCAAAATGATAAATTAACTGTTCATGGAACTGACTGGGCCCCATAGGCAAAGCTGTAGCTGTGAGATTAGCTGGCCTAACTTTTTTTGCTCAGGGTTCAGCCTTAGCAATAAAAACTGGATCTAACTGCTTGGCACACCCAACACATTCCAGGAAAGCAGATCCCAAAAAAGCATATTCAAATGAAGCCTAGAAGGGGTTGGAACTTAGGCAGGGCAATGTCAATTTCAAACCTAAAGGTGCTGCATCATAATTTGCTTATTGGATAAACTCAAGTCTGGGTAGTAACCTTTTATGATAATTTTAATACCTTTCAATCCCATAGGGCAACAGCTATAGGGCAACATTGTGAGTGGCCCTGAGGCCAACAGATTAACATAAGACTAGGTATAAAAAGCACGTGCATCAGGTAACCAGCAGGAAGGCAGGAACAGAACAGTCATTTCTGGTCCACGCTCGGACCCCAGACTCTCGGTGTGAGGAGGATAGGATCCTGATCAAGGGAGCTTCCCCGGTAATCCCTCTGACAGCGTCGAATGGGGACGCCCGACTTCGCTGGAATCACCTGGTGTGCACCTGGCATTGAGGGGCTATCGATAAGTTGCCAACCCATGTCTGTCTATCTGTTGTTTTGAACAGCCCAGCGTGACTAATACCCTCGCAGTGCCCAGTTGGCCTGCGACAGATTGGTCTATCTATCTGTTGTTATTATTTACTATTAGCCCTTTTATACTGCATTATCTGCTTATCGCATTTATCTTTTTGTTAACTGTTGTGTGTGTGTAAGCTATAATAAATTTGCCTTTATTTCACTCCCAACTTTGCCTCCTTGATCCAAAACTGAATCAAACAGCCCAGTTGGCCTGTGATAAAACTGATACACTCACAGTGCCCAGCTGGCCTGTGACAGTGCTCTCATTTAAAATGGAGTAAACTTGGAACATATTCCACTTACCAATAAAATTATGCTGGATTTATAACAGCATAGCTGAAAGAAGTTTACCCCTTGGTGACGGGCTCACCAAGGGGTAAACTTGGTGAGCCCGGGGAAAAATGGCAGGAAACTGGCAACTAAAAAGCTGGTTGACAATTCTCTTATGCAACAATTGTGTCAGGAAACACTGATTTAATTGACATGTAAACATTCCATAGTAATTTTGATGAAGTTCTGTTTAAAACTCCATATCGACCTTAATGGAATAGATTTGTTTTGATTTTTCATTCAGGAACTACATTTGATTTCAAAAACTTTAATTTTATTTTACCTTCAGTTTTCATTACTATAGCAATTACAGCACCAACAAACAATTAGAATACCAATCAATTGTCATTTATAAAATAATTTTAAAAGTAAGGTTGATCTTAAACATATAAAAACAGTTAGTAAAGTTTTTAAAATCTGTACAACAGTTACAGTTTGAGATATGTGGCTCATATGCATGTCCTTGAAGTAGGTTTTATATGGTCCTTCCACCTGAGCTCTGCCTTTTTTAACCAGCAATGTCTTCATGCTTCCCCTCAAGCCCTAAAACAAGGCTAGAAGTGGAGAATCTGCCAACCACCACTCAGATTTTTATAAAGAGCAGGGCCCCCAAAATAAAAGCTCCAAGGCAAAAGGAATGGCAGGTGATGGAATATGCATTTGGACAACCACATCTCAAAGGACTCCATAGTCTATTATAGCTAAGTCACTTCACATTCTAAGCAGTAGACCAATAAAGTGGGGATAGGATCACTAGGTCTTAGGAAAATAAAGACTATATAAAGCTTTGACAAATACAGCCACTTATCTGGAGACTTCAATAATCACTTAATGTCCCGTAAGCAAATGGATTCCACCAAATGACTGCCTTTATAGTTACCTAAAACAGGTACACTATTCAACAGTGCTACTGAAGCTGCCTGAGCTAGAGACAAGAGAAATAAAATAGTTGCGTCTGTGTGTGTGGGTGAGGGATGCTTGTAAGCCAGTTCATTACAGGTTTATATGCAATTGAAATCCTGTTTCCAGGGACTGAAAATCTCTCTGATGTAGAGACAGAGGCTGGATGAAAACATAAATGGTTTCGCTCTTTGCAGATAGAGTGTCTTAGCCCATCTTCTGTCTGAGGTATACCTCTTTTGCCTTGGATACATAAGAGTTACAGGGGAAAAATAAGTAAATTTGCTTATTCAAATGAAAGTATCTGACTTCCTTTGATAAGAACTTGGGATATGTTCTTCAAGTTACCTTACCCAGAGAGAAGGCAGCAGGAAGGTCAGCCCATCAGTGCTTGGACCCTCGTGCCCCCTCTGAGTTAGGAACCACAAAGGATGGTTTCATTTATTTAAAAAACAGAGAACAGCATGCCATTGGCTCAAACAGAAGGCCTATCTGGTACGACTTGTATAAAAGGATTCCCACCCATAACAACCAGAAACACCTTAACCAAGTCCTTTAAGAATTTTATGAGAAAACATGCTTGAACTCGGATGAGAAAATATGGATAATCCCTGAACTAGTGAACAATGTGCTTCCAGATGAACC